>NC_092117.1:26383337-26590418 GCF_045679555.1 Salvelinus alpinus
TCAACAAAAATGTTAATTAATTATAATCCACATAATAATTCACATTTATTCTGTCGCAAACTGGATCAAATTAAGATCCTTCATCTTTATGTAGGCGGGAGGTCCAATGTGGCCCACATTACATCTGAAAAGTAACCGTTGTCATCAATCACTTGCCAAAATCTGTATGAAAATGGATAAGGTGTGCCATTGGCTTCAGTGGGTTTGATAATCTTGTGTATGTAGACAGGAGGCCCATTGTGTGTGGTAGGCAGGAGTGTTCCCAAGAGTGTCCACATTTCCAAATCAGTGTGTCATCTATCAACCTGACAGTTGGTAGAGGACATAACACAAACAAACAACACTATTCCTGTTGTAGAGAGAGAGGGGAGGGGGGGGGGGAAATCCCAGAAACTCAGCATGAGTGCTATTGCTGGGACAACCCAAGCCTACACACACATGCATGGACATGAGAATAAGTAATATTTTATAAACACAGGGAGGACTTGTTTCATCTGCCCCATTGTCATTTTTTGTATTTGGTTGCAATATCCTGAGTCATATAGTTACATGTCATGCCTACACTACTAGAAAAAAGGGATCCAAAATGGTTATTCGGCTGTCCCCATAGGATAACACTTTTTTGGTTCCAGGTAGAACACTTTTTGGTTCCAGGTAGAAATATTTTGGGTTCCATGTAGAACCCTGTGTGGGAAGTGTTTGGAACCAAAAAAGGTTCTTCAAAGGGTTCTCCTATGGGGACAGTCGTCGGAATGAGACCAAAGCGCAGCGTGGAAAGTGTTCATGATTTAATGTTCACAAAAACACTCAAACAAAATGACAAAAGGAGAAAACAATAGCGCACAGTTCTGTCAGGGAAACAACCTAAACAGAAAACAACACCCAACAAAACCCAAACGGAAAATGACAACTTATATATGATCCCCAATCAGAGACAACGATAGACAGCTGCCTCTGATTGGGAACCACACTCGGCAAAACAACAAAGAAATAGAAAACATAGATTTTCCCACCCGAGTCGCACCCTGACCTAACCGAACATAGAGAATAAATAAGGATCTCTAAGGTCAGGGCGTGACAGAAGAACCATTTTAGGTTCTAGATAGCACCTTTTTTTCTAAGAGGGTATTGTTCATATTGGACAATAAATGTTCTGTCCTGACCACTAGCCAAGTGAAGCTATTCTGCATGACAGTGGCTACTCTGTAGGGCTCTATCTCCATTAGGTGATGGTTGCTAGGCAGTGGCCTAAGAGAGGGCACAGCATATAAAACCTATTGTTTAGGCTTGTCACTCTTGTTTTGAGTACATTGGAGAGAAACTAATTTGACACTTTAAAGAGCTGGACAATCACACCCCCCTTATATATCTATCTATCTATCTACAGTATTTCTCTCTCTCCCCTCTCTATCCATCACATATTTATTAATTTTTTCCCTTACCATGACTCTGCTGTGACAGTTTGTCTTTCTCCCCAAACAAATGGCCCACGAGCAGTCCCCTTCATGCTATCTATTTGAGTATGTTTTCTTGTTATGTTTACCATCTTTTCCTTACACAAAAGAGAGGGCCTGTTCTTGGCCCAGAGATCACTCCTCTGGTGTGTTTGAGCAGAGAGTAAGCTACTCCCTGAACCCTGCTCAGCGAGGCCTTTGTTATGGCGGCAGGACAACATGTCTTCTCTGTGAACGCCCAGTACAAACCTGTGACCCTATACCTAGAGCAATGTTCATCCAAGCATGTTTAAAGGCCTTTGTCATACAGATCTAAGTCATACAGACCTAAAGACTGGGTGGGGAGGAGGACTAGACATCAAGGAGCTTTCCCATAAACCCACTGGAGTACCACAGCCTTTGAACTGGGACGATGGATTCTCACTGATAAAACATTCCACCGGTCTCCCAGGCAGAGAAACAGTATGTGATTCACTTGGATGGATGCTTCTTATTTTTTTCTTTCAGTCTGCTATTTCCATTCAGCTTGTAAATAGGTGAAAGCAACGAGATCCAAAAATAACTTAGGGTCTCGATTCATTCCCTATTGCGGAAATTCATTGCTAAAGCGTGATTGCAATTCCTGCGTTCGCGGAGACTGCATTCGCTGTAAAATCTGCGTATGTTGGCTTAAGACCCAGGCACACCCATTTGCTCATGGAATAGAGTAGGTGCAAATAAGGTTTGCAATTTGACATCAATAATACGACAGTAATTCTACCTCAAAAACAAACACGTGAATATCAATGAATTTGAAACCCACAATAGCAGGTAGCACTAAATAAGGTTACATATTGCCTATTAGGGCTGGGAATTACCAAGGACCTCACAATACAATATTATCACGATACTTAGGTGCCGATGTGTATTGTGATTCTCACAATCATATATGTATTGCGATTCCATAATGCCATTTTATAGCATTTTGATGTTCCAAACACACTGCTCACAGAGGCACAAAAGAGAACATGAGAAAACAAGTTTTAAGTTGGCTCACTATTTAAAAAGAAGATGGAGAACTAGCCCTTGATCCTGACTCTCAGTTCCATTACATTACACATAAGAGCCATTGGACTAAGGCATCTTCTGAACAGTGAAGTTTTGTTATTAAGAGCTGCAACGCTCAATCTGAACATTAACACACGTCGCTTGTGGTACGGTTTTAGGAGCATAAGGACCTTATCTTTCATATCAGCGAGAAATAATAAATAAATAAAACAATAGGTTAAATTGATACACGTGTGGGTTAGAGTTCCCACACGGCCATAACTCCATGTTACACGGTTTGTTACACGGCCATAACTCCATGTTACACGGTTTGTTACACGGCCATAACTCCATGTTACACGGTTTGTTACACGGCCATAACTCCATGTTACACGGTTTGTTACACGGCCATAACTCCATGTTACACAGTTTGTTACACGGCCATAACTCCATGTTACACGGTTTGTTACACGGCCATAACTCCATGTTACACGGTTTGTTACACGGCCATAACTCCATGTTACACGGTTTGTTACACGGCCATAACTCCATGTTACACGGTTTGTTACACGGCCATAACTCCATGTTACACGGTTTGTTACACGGCCATAACTCCATGTTACACGGAAAACAGACGGAAGATCAGATCGGACCACCTGTCTGTAATCGTAACTAGGGAAGTGTAGCGGATGTGTAGTTTAGTAGGATGGAGGCAGCCATACCTGTATGGATCTGTAACTGCTACAGTGTAGTTTCGTTGGATGGAGGCTCCATAGCTGTATGGATCTGTAACTGCTACAGTGTAGTTTAGTAGGATGGAGGCTCTATAGCGGTATGGATCTGTAACTGCTACAGTGTAGTTTGTCAGATGGAGGCTCCATAGCTGTATGGATCTGTAACTGCAACAGTGTAGTTTTGTCGGATGGAGGCTCCATAGCTATATGGATCTGTAACTGCTACAGTGTAGTTTTGTCAGATGGAGGCTCCATAGCTGTATGGATCTGGAACTGCTACAGTGTAGTTTTGTCAGATGGAGGCTCCATAGCTGTATGGATCTGTAACTGCTACAGTGTAGTTTTGTCAGATGGAGGCTCCATAGCTGTATGGATCTGTAACTGCTACAGTAAATGTGTCTTTTTTATTTGAAGGATTCTTTCGAGCTGATGAAAGATAAGGGCCATATGTTTCGAAAGCCGTATTGCAAGCGATGATCATTGAAGTTTCTAAAGGTGGAACCACAGAGCAGGGATTGTAGTTCACATGAGGTAGTCGTGGGCAAAGCTAATGGCTGAAAACTGTAGGGAGAAGACAGAATGCCGCCTAGAGTTTTTGAGAGCTAATACAGAAAAAGATATAGGATGAAAAATACAGGAGTTTTGGCGCAGGTACAGCCGACTAGCGCTAGCTAGTAAACAGAGGCTTAGGAGATGTTATGTTTTGTTCTTCAGCTAACGTCACTTTTTGTGAATCGTTAAGCATTTATGTAATTAAAAAACACATAACGTACATACAGTAAAGGCTTCATAATTCATAAAGTTCATGTTAACTGGCTGATATTATCTCATAGAACAAAACATATAAGATCTCCTATGCCTGCATTAACCTCGGACCTTATTTTCTGCGTTTATTCCAAAACCCTATTCTTTCCCCATTCATTTTCCCCATATGAATGCCTGAACGAACCAGAGGTAACTCATTTCTGTTTTTTAAGACTACAAGCTGGCGAGCTCTATTGTCAGAGGAGAATACAATGCACACATAAAAACAACCCACTGTGCACACACTGGTTGAATCAACGTTGTTTCCACGTCATTTCAATGAATTTACATTGAACCAATTTGGAATAAAATGTCTTGCACTATTAAACGTTGTGCTATCCAGGAGCACGAGTACAGGACGTCAATAAACTGCTCCCAAACATTTTAAACCAGCATCAGAAAATTTAGTATATCATAGATCATTAGGAAGGGCAGCGCAAAACAGCTAAAGATGGATTTAAAAGAACTGATTGGGTCTCTGCTTGACACCAATAAACACCCTACAATATCTGGCCCACTCCCCTCCCTAAATCGTGGTATTGAACATTTCAGACTTTTAGCCCTCCATAACTGGTTACAAGACTATTGCAGATCTGTGGGTGTAACATTTATTGACAATTTTGATACCTTCTGGAAACAAAGCTTGATTTATAAGGAGGATGGGATCCACCCAAATCATTTGGGTTCCTGGATCCTTTCACAGCATTATAAGGCTGCGTTGAGACAACAACTTATCAATGACCCAAGCCCAGCTCAGTTAATCCCAACCATTGTGTCGCTGAGTTGTCATAATGCTTCAGCAAATGTACATTATCCCAGGGGCATAGGAAGACACAATGTAATTTAATTTATGTCCCTCTAACTGCCCTGAAAGCCTCTGCTGATCCCACAGCAACTGTATGCTGTAATCATGTGCCTATGAACCAGTTCTACTGATAGTGGACTTCCTGCTAGGGCACACAGTGCTATGTGAAGCTCACCCTGCACTAACATAAATAGCATGAGCATGACTACTTCTGCTAAGCTTCCCAGTAAAGCAATGACAACAACTAAGTATCCCAGGAAAGTGCTAAAAATAGTCCACGTTAACATATGTAGCCTAAGAAACAAGGTTCATGAGGTAAATAACTTGCTAGTAACATATGACATTCATGTTCTGACTACCTCTGAAACTCACTTAGATAATACATTTGATGACACAGTGGTAGCAATACATGGTCATACCATTTACAGAAAAGACAGAAATGGGGGTGGTGTTGCGGTCTATATTAAGAACCACATTCCTGTAAAGCTTTGAGAGGATCTCATGTTAAATACTGTTGAAGTAATATGGCTACAGGTTCATCTGCTTCACCTAAAGCCCATTCCCTGTGGGAAGCTGCTATAGACCACCAAGTGCTAACAGTCAGTATCTGGATAATATACTGTACCAGTCAAAATGTTGGACAAACCTACTCATTCAAGGGTTTTTCTTTACTTTGACCATTTTCTACATTGTAAAATAATAGTGAAGGCATCAAAACTATGAAATAACATATATGGAATCATGGAGCAACCAAAAAAGTGTTAAATCAAAATATTTTTTATATTTCAGATTCTTCAAAGTAGCCACCCTTTGCCTTGATGACAGCTTGGTACACTCTTGGCATTCTCTCAACCAGCTTCACCTGGAATGCTTTTCCAACAGTCTTGAAGGAGTTCCCATATTCTGAGCACTTGTTGGCTGCTTTTCCTTCACTCTGCAGTCCAACTCATGCCAAACCATCTCAATTGCGTTGAGGTTGAGGGATTGTGTAGCCCAGGTCATCTGATGCAGCACTCCATCACTCTCCTTCTTGGTCAAATAGCCCTTACACAGACTGGAGGTGTTGGGTCATTTTCCTTTTGAAAAACAAATGATAGTCCCACTAAGCGCAAACCAGATGGGATGGCGTATCGCTGCAGAATGCTGTGGTAGCCATGATGTTTAAGTGTGCCTTGAATTCTAAATAAATCACTGACAGTGTCACCAACAAAGCTACCCCCATACCATCACACCTCCTCCTCCATGCTTCACGGTAGGAACAACACATGCAGAGATAATATTTTCAACCTACTCTGCATCTCACAAAGACATGGCGGTTTCATCAGAACAAAGGACAAATTTCCACCAGTCTAATGTCCATTGCTCATGTTTCTTGGCCCAAGCAAGTCTCTTCTTATTATTGGTGTCCTTTAGCAGAGGTTTATTTTCATCTATTCGACCATGAAGGCCTGATTCATACAGTCTCCTCTGAACAGTTGATGTTGAGATGTGTCTGTTACTTGAACCATGTGAAACGATTATTTGGGCTGCAATTTCTGAGGCTGGTAACTCTAATGAACTTAACATCTGCAGCAGAGGTGACTCTGGGTCTTCCTTTCCTGTGGCGGTCCTCATGAGAGCCAGTTTCTTCATAGCGCATGATGGTTTTTGCGAATGCACTTGAAGAAACGTTCAAAGTTCTTGAAATGTTCTGGACTGACTGACCTTCATGTCTTAATGTAATGATGGACTGTCATTTATCTTTGCCTACTTGAGCTGTTCTTGCCATAATATGGACTTGGTCTTTTACCAAATAGGGCGATCGTTTGTATAACACCCCTACCTTGTCACAACACAACTGATTGGCTCAAACGCATTAAGAAGGAAAGAAATTCCACAAATTAACTTTTAACAAGGCACACCTGTTAATTGAAATGCATTCCAAGCCACTACCTCATGAAGCTGGTTGAGAGAATGCCAAGAGTGTGCAAAGCTGTCATCGAGGCAAAGGGTGGCTACTTTGAAGAATCTGAACTTTTTTGGTTACTACATGATTCCATATGTGTTATTTCATAGTTTTGATGTCTTCACTATTATTCTACAATGTAGAAAATAGTGAAAATAAAGAAAACCCTTGAATGAGTAGGTGTGTCCAAACATTTGACTGGTACTGTATGTGATATCAACAGAGAGCTATATGTTCAATATTGACTGGCTTTCATCAAGCTTCCCACTCAAGAAAAAACTTCAAACTGTAACCAGCGCCTGCAACCTGGTTCAGGTTATCAGTCAACCTATTTTTTATTATTTTATTGAATGTATGGTTGAGAGGAATGACAGCACAACCGATTGGCAAACGTACTGCAAATTGAAAAATTATGTGACTAAACGGAATAAAAAGAAGAAGAAACTATACTATGAAACAAAGATAAATGATATAAAGAATGATAGTAAAAAGCTTTGGAGCACCTTAAATGCAATTTTGGGCAAAACGGCAAACTCAGCTCCATCATTCATTGACTCAGATGGCTCATTCGTCACAAAACCCACTGATTTTGCCAACTTAGTTTAATGATTTTTTAAACGATTAGCAAACTTAGGCATGACATGCCAGCAACAAACGCTGACACTACACTTCCAAGTATATCTGACCAAATTATGAAAGACAAGCATTGTCATTTTGAATTCCATAAAGTATGTGTGGAAGAGGTGAAAAATTATTGTTGTCTATTAACAATGACAAGCCACCGGGGTCTGACAACTTGGATGGAAAATGTATGTGGATAATAGCGGATTATATTGCCACTCCCATTTGCCATATCTTCAATTTAAGCCTACTAGAAAGTGTGTTCCCTCAGGCCTGGAGGGAAGGAGAAGTCATTCCGCTACCTAAGAATAGTAAAACCCCCTTTACTGGCTCAAATTGCCGACCAATCCGCCTCACAAACCCTTATTAAACCCTTGTGTTCAAGTCAGCTTGATCATTCTGTTGTGTTTCTCTACTCCCAATGCTGCATCAATAGGAAAACAGTCTGCTATTTTACAGTGAACCAATTGACAACAGACTTTCAGCACGCTTATAGAGAAGGACATTCAACAAGCACAGCCCTTACATGGCAGGGGCGGCAGGTAGCCTAGTGGTTAGGGCGTTGGGCCAGTAACCGAAAGATTGCTAGATTGAATCCCCGAGCTGACAAGGTAAAAATCTGTCATTCTGCCCCTGAACAAGGCAGTTAACCCACTGTTCCTAGGCTGTCATTGTAAATAAGAATTTGTTCTTAACTGACTTGCCTAGTTAAATAAAAATAAATATACAAAATGACTGATGATTGGCTGAGAGAAAATTAGATTCGAAAGATTGTGGGGGCTGTTTTGTTAGACCAGTGCGGCTTTTGACATTATCGATCATAGACTGCTGCTGGAAAAAACTGTGTTATGGCTTTACACCCCCTGCTATATTGTGGGTGTTCTTAATGAAAGCCTGACTTAATGTCCCCAGGGCAGCTGTCTAGGCCCCTGACTTTTTTCAATATTTACTAACAACATGCCACTGGCCTTGAGTAAAGCCAGTGTGTCTATGTATGCGGATGACTCAACACTATACACGTCAGCTATTACAGCGACTGAAATGCCTGCAACACTTAACAAACAGTTGCAGTTAGTTTCAGAATGGATGGCAAGGAATAAGTTAGTCCTAAATGTTTCAAAAACTAAAAGCATTGTATTTGGGATAAATCATTCACTAAACCTCAACTAAATCTTATAATGAATAATGTGGAAATTGAGCAAGTTAAGGTGACTAAACTGCTTGGAGTAACCCTGGAGTGTAAACTGTCATGATCAAAATATATTGATACAACAGTAGCTCAGATGGGGAGAAGTCTGTTCATAACAAAACGCTGCTCTGCCTTATTAACATCACTAGCAACAAGGCAGGTCCTAAAGGTTTGTCGCACCTGGACTACTGTCTAGTCCTATTTTTAAAATATAAAAATACACCTTATGGAACAGCGGGGACTGTGAAGAGACACAAACACAGGCACAATTATACACACACACAGGATAACATACACAGGTACACATGGATTTTGTGTTGTAGATATGTGGTAGTAGAGTAGTGGCCTGAGGGCACACAATTCATCTGTTGTGAATTTATTGTATTGTTTTTAAAATTGTATAAATGCCTTAATTCTGGTGGACCCCAGGAAGAGTAGCTGCTGTGATTCAGTAACTAATGGCGGTCCATAATAAATACAATTACAAACCATATGTAACAGTGCATTCGAAAAGTATTCAGACCCCTTACAGCCTTATTCTAAAATGGATTAAATAAAACATTTTCCTAATCAATCTACACACAATACCCCATAATGACAATGCGAAAACAGGTTTTTAGAAATGTTTGCACATTTCTCTCCAATTAAAAACAGAAAAACCATATTCACATAAGTATTCAGACACTTTGCAAAGAGATGCAAAATTGAGCTCAGGTGCATCGTGCTTCCACTGATCATCCTTGAGATATTTCTACAACTTGATTGGAGTCCACCTGTGTAAAATTCAATTGATTGGACATGATTTGGAAAAGCACACATCTGTCTATATGAGGTCCCACAGTTGACAGTGCATGTCAGAGCAAAAACCAAGCCATGAGGTCAAAGGAAATGTGCGTAAAGCTCTGAGACAGGATTGTGTCGAGGCACAGATCTGGGGAACGGTACCAAAACATTTCTGCAGCATTGAAGGTCAACAAGAACACAGTGGCCTTCATCATTCTTAAATGGAAATACTTTGGAACCACCAAGACTCTTCCTAGAGCTGGCCGCCCGGCCAAACTCAGCAATCAAGGGGAGAAAGGCTTTGGTCAGGGAAGTGACCAAGAACCCGATGGTCACTTTGACAGAGCTCTAGAGTTCCTCTGTGGAGATGGGAGAACTTTCCAGAAGGACAAACATCTCTGCAGCACTCCACCAATCAGGCCTTTATGGTAGAGTTGGCCAGACGGAAGCCACTCCTCAGTAAAAGGCACGATTGCCCACTTGGAGTTTGCCAAAAGGCACCTAAAAACTCTCAGACCATGAGAAACAAGATTCTCTGGTCTGATGAAACCAAAATTAAACTCTTTGGCCTGAATGCTAAGCGTCACGTCTGGAGTAAACCTGGCAGCATCCCTACTGTGAAGCATGGTGGTGGCAGCATCATGCTGTGGGGATGTTTTTCAGCGGCAGGGGATGGGAGACAAGTCAGGATTGAGGGGAGGATGAACGGAACAAAGTACAGAGAGATCCTTGATGAAAACCTGCTCCAGAGCACTCAGAACCTCAGACTGGGGTGAAGGTTCACCTTCCAACAGGACAACCCTAAGCACACAGCCAAGATAACGCATGAGTGGCTTCGGGACAAGTCTCTGAATGTCCTGGAGTGGCCCAGCCAAAGCCCAGACATGAACCCGATCGAACATCTCTGGAGAGACGTGAAAATAGCTGTGCAGCGACGCTCCCCATCTAACCTGACAGAGCTTGAGAGGATCTGCAGAGAAGAATGGGAGAAACTCCCCAAATACAGGCGTGCCAAGCTTGTAGCGTCAAACCCAAGAAGACTTGAGGCTGTAATCGCTGCCAAAGGTGCTTCAACAAAGTACTGAGTAAAGGATCTGAATACTTACGTAAATGTGATTTTTCATTTTTTTCTAAAAACCTATTTTTGCTTTGTCATTATGGGGTATTGTGTGTAGATTGATGAGGGACAAAAACAATTTCATTCATTTTAGAATAAGGCTGTAACGTAACAAAATGTGGAAAAAGTAAAGCAGTCTGAAAACATTCTGAAGGCACTGTACGCCCTTCCTGTTTGGAAGTTAATTTCACATGGCCTACATCCAAGAGGACATTGGGGAGAAAGGCAGTGTTTTTCCTTTTTCTTTGTACATCATTGTGACTAACATTGTGACTGCATCTCACTTGTTGTTGTCGTAATTACCTCTTACTCAGCTAGGCCAGGCAAAGGGTTGGACTGTGGGCCTAAATTTCCCAAGGAAAGAAAATCCACACCTTATAATCACACCCACACATAAAACTGTTCATAATGCCTTATGTGAAATGTCTTGCATCAGGTATCACCACACATTCCAGAGCAACTGCACAATGGGAAATGTTTTTACTTTTCTTGGAGCCAACTATTTACCTAACCATATCAATGTGAGTGAATATCACAGCCTGTCGTGCCTAATCTCATTATATCACTTCTATTACCAGGCTCTGACACCAGGTCCATAAAGTACATTAGATATTATAGTTTCATAAGAGTGAAGGTGTGTGTGTAAACACCATTACTTCTTAGTGGATGTTTGCAATAATGCACTCTACACAAAGCCCTGTTCCTTTCTGGGAGTGTATTTTAAACATTTGAGTAAAAAATAAAGGATGACGAGCAATGTCATCTATTATAGTTTATTATATAGAAAAATACAAAAACTAAATAGTGAGATATAACTAAGCAATAATGCCAGAGGGGATGTGGCATATGGCCAATATGCTGTTCTTAAGCACGGCGCAACGTGGAGTGCCTGTATACAGCCCTTAGCTGTGGTATATTGGCCATATACCACAACCCCCCGAGGTGCCTTATTGCTATTATAAACTGGTTACCAACGGTTCTGTCATACCAATGGTATACGCTCTGATATACCACGGCTGTCAGCCAATCAGCATTCAGGGCTCGAACCACCCAGTTTATAATTTCGAATAAATAACTCTGGAAACAGACGGATTTATGCAGTTGCTAGGAGGTCATGCAGAGGAGGTCATAGGTGAGCTGTGAGATGTCAAAGGCTTGGTGGCGAGGGGGGCTGTCGGGGGTGTGTGTGTGGAATGGTTCCAGGGAACTGTTGAAGATGACTCGTGCCCGCTGGTTCTCCACCATCTCATCAGCCCAGCGAGGAGGGGGCAGGTCAGCTGAGTAGAGGAGAGGATACATGTTGTCCATGTATACCCTCACAAACTTTCTCTTCAGCAGCGGTAGGTCCCTCTGAAAACCCCCCACACACACGCAAATCCACCATCACACAAAACACATACCCACAGAACAAGCCAGTTCAGCAGTGCCACAAAAAATAGCTTCACAATTCCTCAACCACCAGAAAAATACGGGCCGGTTTCGTGCACACTAAAAAGCACTTTAAAATGGAGAAACTCAATCAAAAATACTTCCGTCCAGGATTAGGCTTAATCTGCGTCTGAACGTTCAGAGAAAGGTCTGCTCTAAGGATTTGCTTACCTTTTCAGATCTCTTCATATTGCTCTCAGCCTCCAACCAAGACTTCTGAACAGAAAAACAATTCAGTCAGCATTATAGTCAACATTATAGTAAATACACTGTAGCTAGCCAATAAGTCTATAAAAGAGCCCACTGATTCCTGAAAATAGGGTCTGAATTGCATTGGGTTATCAGGGGGTGGTGAGATGAGCTAGCCTCGATCCGGCAACGGAATTTACCCTCAGGGCATCCAGCAGGTCCGATTGGTCCATGATCTCTGGGAAGGTGGCCAGCAGAGGACTACAGATCAGATCTGTTGGGGAGTGACATCGGCCCGAGAGAATTACTCATTAGTAACGAACAGCTACTGCAACACATACCGTACTGTACTACCGTAGGAAAAGCAGTCTGGTGTTCTCTGTATCTGATCAGCCGCATAGGTGAAACAGGGGCAACACCAATCTGACAAGATTACCTTCCTGGGCAGGGTTCCCCAAAAGCATCTTAAGGCTAAATTCATCATTAGAACCTTCATAGGAGCATCGTTAAATCTCTGTTCTGTTTCCCAAAACCATCGTTACTAAAGTTGAACTTGAAAACGCTTGTCATTTACCAGCTGCCTCAGACCACTCGCAGAACAGCTAAGTGTCACTATATACACTGCTCCCAAGTGGCTCAGAGGTCTAAGGCACTGCATCGCAGTGCTAGAGGCGTCACTATAGACCCTGGTTTGATCCCGGACTGTATCACAACCGGCCGTGATCGGGAGTCCCATAGGGTAGCGCACAATTGGCCCAGCGTCATCCGGGTTAGGGGAGGGTTTTGCCGGAGTAGGCCATCATTGTAAATAAGAATTTGTTCTTAACTGACTTGCCTAGTTAAATAAAGGTTAATTAAAATGTAATTCAAAATACACAGAAGATCTGAGTTAAACATACACTGAATGTATAAAACATTAGGAACACTTTCCTAATATTGAGTTGCACCCCCTTTTGCCCACAGAACAGCCTCATGTCTTCGGGCATGGACTCTACAAGGTGTCGAAAGCATTCAATGGGGATGCTGGCCTATGTTGACTTCAATGCTTCCCACAGTTGTGTCAAGTTAGCTGGATAACCTTTGGGAGGTGGACCATTCTTGAAACACACGGGAAACAGTTGAATGTGAAAAAACCCAGCAGCGCTACAGTTTTTGACACACTCAAACCGGTTCGCCTGGCACCTACTACCATACCCCGTTCAAAGGGACATCAATCTTTTGTCTTGCCCATTCACCCTCTGAATTACACACATACACAATCCATGTCTCAATTGTCTCAAGGCTTAGAAAATCTTCTTTAACCAGTCTCCTCCCATTCATCTACAATGATTGGCTCCACCCAGTACCCTTCCTTGAACTTAGTCACTGTCACTAGCCGGCTACCACACGGTTACTCATCCCTGCACCTTCAAGGCTGCTGCCCTATGTACATAGACATGGAATCACTGGTCACTTTAATAATGTTTGCATACTGTTTTACTCTTTTCATATGTATATACTGTATTCTAGTCAATGCACAATTGGCCCAGCGTCGTCCGGATTTGGCCGTCAGTGTAAATAAGAATTTGTTCTTAACTGACTTGCCTAGTTAAATAAAGGTTAAATAAAATAAAAGTGTGTTTAACAGGTGACATCAATAAGGGATCTTCTCTTTCACCTGGATTCACCTGGTTAGTCTGTCATGGAAAGAGTTCTTAATGTTTTGTACACTCAACGTAGAATCAAGATGTTTTTTATTTTATTTTTATATTTCACCTTTATTTAACCAGGTAGGCTACTCTCATTTACAACTGCGACCTGGCAAAGATAAAGCAAAGCAGTGTGACACAAACAACAACACAGAGTTACACATGGAATAAACAAAACATACAGTCAATAACACAATAGAAAAAAATAAAGTCTATATACAGTGTGTGCAAATGGCATGAGGAGGTTAGGCAATAAATAGGCCTAACCTATTTAAATAAATAGTGAAGTAATTACAATTTAGAAAATGAACACTGGAATGATAGATGAGCAGATGATGATGTGCAAGTAGAAATACTGGTGTGCAAAAGAGCAGAAAAGTAAATAAAAACAATATGGGGATGAGGTAGGTAGATTGGGTGGGCTATTTACAGATGGACTATGTACAGCTGCAGCGATCGGTTAGCTGCTCAGATAGCTGATGTTTAAAGTTAGGGAGAGAAATATAAGTCTCCAGCTTCAGCGATTTTTGCAACTCGTTCCAGTCATCGGCAGCAGAGAACTGGAAGGAAAGGCGGCCAAAGTAGGTGTTGGCTTTGGGGATGACCAGTGAAATATACCTGCTGGAGCGCGTGCTATGGGTGGGTGTTGTTATAGTGACCAGTGAGCTGAGATAAGGCGGAGCTTTACCTAGTAAAGACTAATAGATGACCTGGAGACAGTGGGTCTGGAGACGAATATGTAGCGAGGTCTAGCCGACGAGAGCATACAGGTCGCACTGGTGGGTGGTGTATGGGGCTTTGGTGACAAAACGGATGGCACTGTGATAGACTGCATCCAGTTTGCACAGTAGAGTGTTAGCGGCTATTTTGTAGATGACATTGCCGAAGTCGAGGATCGGTAGGATAGTCAGTTTTACGAGGGTATGTTTGGCGGTGTGAGTGAAGGAGGCTTTGTTGCGAAATAGGAAGCCGATTCTAGATTTAATTTTGGATTGGAGATGCTTAATGTGAGCCTGGAAGGAGAGTTTACAGTCTAGCCAGACACCTAGGTATTTGTAGTTGTCCACATATTCTAAGTCGGAACCGTCCAGAGTACTGATGCTAGTTGGGCGGGCGGGTGCGGGCAGAGAATGGTTGAAAAGCATGCATTTAGTTTTACTAGCATTTAAGAGCAGTTGGAGGCCACGGAAGGAGTGTTGTATGGCATTGAAGCTCGTTTGGAGGTTTGTTAACACAGTGTCCAAAGAAGGGCCAGATGTATATAGAATGGTGTCGTCTGCGTAAAGGTGGATCAGGGAATCACCCGCAGCAAGAGCGACATCGCTGATATATACAGAGAAAACAGTCGGCCCGAGAATTGATCCCTACAGCACCGCCATAGAGACTGTCAGAGGTCCAGACAACAGGCCATCTGATTTAACACACTGAACTCTGTCTGAGAAGTAGTTGGTGAACCAGGCGAGGCAGTCATTTGAGAAACCAAGGCTGTTGAGTCTGCCAATAAGAATACGGTGATTGACAGAGTCGAAAGCCTTGGCCAGGTCGATGAAGACGGCTGCACAGTACTGTCTTTTATCGATGGCGGTTACGATATCGTTTAGTACCTTAAGCGTGGCTGAGGTGCACCCGTGACCAGCTCGGAAACGGGATTGCACAGCAGAGAAGGTACAGTGGGATTCGAAATGGTCAGTGATCTGTTTGTTGACTTGGCTTTCAAAGACTTTAGAAAGGCAGGGTAGGATGGATATAGGTCTGTAACAGTTTGGGTCTAGAGTGTCACCCCCTTTGAAGAGGGGGATGACCGCGGCAGCTTTCCAATCTTTAGGGATCTCGGACGATACGAAAGAGAGGTTGAACAGACTGGTAATAGGGGTTGCAACAATGGCGGCAGATCATTTTAGAAAGAGAGGGTCCAGATTGTCTAGCCCAGCTGATTTGTACGGGTCCAGGTTTTGCAGCTTTTTCAGAACATCTGCTATCTGGATTTGGGTGAAGGAGAAGCTGGGGAGGCTTGGGCAAGTAGCTGCAGGGGGTGCGGAGCTGTTGGCCGGGGTTGGGGTAGCCAGGAGGAAAGCATGGCCAGCCGTAGAGAAATGCTTATTGAAATTTTCGATTATCGTGGATTTATGGTGATTTATGGTGACAGTGTTTCCTAGCCTCAGTGCAGTTGGCAGCTGGGAGGAGGTGCTCTTATTCTCCATGGACTTTACTGTGTCCCAAAAAATTTGGGAGTTAGAGTTACAGGATGCACATTTCTGTTTGAAAAAGCTAGCCTTTGCTTTCCTGACTGACTGCGTGTATTGGTTCTTGACTTCCCTGAACAGTTGCATATCGCGGGGACTATTCGATGCTAGTGCAGTTCGCCACAGGATGTTTTTGTGCTGGTCGAGGGCAGTCAGGTCTGGAGTGAACCAAGGGCTATATCTGTTCTTAGTTCAACATTTTTTGAAAGGGGCATGCTTATTTACTTTTAAAGAACGACCAGGCATCCTCGACTGACGGGATGAGGTCAATATCCTTCCAGGATACCCGGTCCAGGTCGATTAGAAAGGCCTGCTCGCAGAAGTGTTTTAGGGAGCGTTTGACAGTGATGAGGGGTGGTCGTTTGACCGCGGACCCATAGCAGATGCAGGCAATGAGGCAGTGATCGCTGAGATCCTGATTGAAAACAGCAGAGGTGTATTTGGAGGGCAATATCTATGAGGGTGCCCATGTTTACGGATTAGGGTTGTACCTGGTGGGTTCCTTGATAATTTGTGTGAGATTGAGGGCATCTAGCTTAGATTGTAGGACTGCCGGGGTGTTAAGCATATCCCAGTTTAAGTCACCTAACAGAACGAACTCCGAAGATAGACGGGGTGCAATCAATTCACATATGGTGTCCAGGGCACAGCTGGGAGCTGAGGGGAGTCTATAACAGGCAGCAACAGTGAGAGACTGTCTGTTTGTCTGTCTGTCTGTGACCTTTACAATTGCTACAAACAATTGAAGGATAAAAAATGTTTCAAATGAAAACCGAAAGATGACTTGCATAAAAAGATAAATAGGCTACATGGGCCTATACAGTGCCTTCAGAAAGTATTCACACCCCATTACTTTTCCACATTTTGTGTTATAGCCTGAATTTAAAATGGATTAAATTTAAATATTGTGTCACGGATCTACACATCATACCCCATCATGTCAAAGTGGAATTGTTTTTGTAGAACATTTTTGAAATTAATAAAAAATGTAAATCTGAAATGTCAATAAATAAGTCTTCAACCCCTTTTTTAATGGCAAGCCTAAATTAGTTCAGGAGTAAAAATGTGCTTAAGAAATCGCATAATAAGTTGCATGGTAGCAACAAAAATTATGACTATTCTTTACCCTATACATAAAATGATCTGTAACGTCCCTCAATCAAGTAGTGTCACGATCGTCGTATGGTGGAAGAGAGGAGGACCAAGGCGCAGCGTGAAGTGAATGCATTCTTCTCTATTTATTATCACGAAAACGAAGAACACTTTACAAACTATACAAAAACAATAAACGACGAACGTGAAGCTATAAATGACAAGTGCAGACACAGGCAACTTACATATAGACATAGACAATAACCCACGAACTACCCAATGAATATGGCTGCCTAAATATGGTTCCCAATCAGAGACAACGATAGACAGCTGTCTCTAATTGAGAACCAATCTAGGCAACCATAGACATACATACACCTAGACTAGACACTGCCCCATAAACATACAAAAAACCCTAGACAATACAAAAGACATACATCCCCCATGTCACACCCTGACCTAACTAAAATAATAAAGAAAACAAAGATAACTAAGGCCAGGGCGTGACAAGTAGTGAATTTCAAGCACAGATTCAACCACAAAGAACAGGTTGTTTTTCAATGCCTTGCAAAGGGCACCAATTGGTAGATGTGTAAAAATATAAAAAAGCAGACAGTGAAAATCCCTTTGAGCATGGTGAAGTTATCAATAAGGCCTTTGGATGATGTATCAATACACCCAGTCGCTACAAAGATACAGGCGTCTTTCCTAACTCAGTTACCGGAGAGGAAGGAAATTGCTTAGGGATTTCACCACGAGGCCCATGGTGATTTTAAAAGAGTTAGAGTTGAATGGTTGTGATATGACAAAACTGAGGATGGATCAACAACATTATAGTTACTCCACAAAACTAACCTAAATGACAGAGTGAAAAGAAGAAAGCCTGTACAGAATTAAAATACTCCAAAATATGCATCCTGTTTGCAACAAGACACTTAAGTAATACTGCAAAAACAATGTGGCAAAGAATTTACATTTTTGTCCTGAATACAAAGCGTTATGCTTGGTGCAAATCCAACATGTCACTGAGACCACTACAATGGAGTTGGCTGTATTGTGTTATGGGTATGCTTGTCATCGGCAAGAACTAGGGAGTTTTTTACAAAAAGAAACAGAATAAAGCTATAAGCACAGGCAAAATCTGAACAGAAAACCTGATTCATTCTGTTTTCCAACAGACACTTTGAGACAAATTCACCTTTCAGCGGGACAATAACCTAAAACACAAAGCCAAATATACACTGGAGTTGCTTACCAAGACCATATTGAATGTTCCTGAGTGACCTAGTTACAGTTGTGACTTGAAAATCTATGGCAAGACTTGAAAATGGCTGTCTAGCAAGGATCAACAATCAACATGACAGAGCTTAAAAATATATATTATAATAATAATTGCCAAATATTGTACAATCCAGGTGTGGAAAGCTCTTAGAGAATTACCCACAAAGACTCAAATACATTTTTATTGGTCACATGCGCCGAATAGAACAGGTGTAGACTTTCGTATGCAGAGCAGTTGCTATACCAAGCGGTGATGCAGCCAGTCAAGATGCTCTCAATGGTGCAACTGTAGAACCTTTTGAGGCCCTGAGGGTTCATGCCAAACCTTTTCAGCCTATTGATGGGGAAGAGGCGTTTTCATGCACTTTTCACGATTGGTGTTTTTGGACCATGATAGGGCCTTAGTGATGTGGATACCAAGGAACTTGAATCTCCCAACCCGCTTCACTACATCCCTGTCGATGTGAATGGGGGTGTGTTCGGCCCTCAGTTTCCTACTGCCCGTCAGGAAGTCCAGGATCCAGCTGCAGAAGGAAGTGTTCAGTCCCAGGGTCCTTAGCTAAGTGAAGAGCTTGGAGGGCACTATGGTGTTGAATGCAGAGCTATAGTCAATGAACAGCAATCTCAAATAGGTGTTCCTTTTGTCCAGGTGGGAAAGGGCAGTGTGGACTGCAATAGAGATTGCGCCATCTGTGGATCTGTTGGGGCGGTATGAGAATTGGAGTGGGTCCAGGGTGTCTAGGATGATGGTGTTGATGTGAGCCATGACCAGCCTTTCAAAGCATTTAATAGCTACAGATGTGAGTGCTATGGGGCGGTAGTCTTGGGCACAGGGACTATGGTGGTTTGCTTGAAACATGTAGGTATTATAAACTGGGTCAGAGAAACATGTAGGTATTACAGACTCACAGCTGTAATCACCGCCAAAGGTGCTTCTACAAAGTATTGACTCAGGGGTGTGAATACTCATGTAAATAAGATATTAAATGTTCAATAAATTAGCAACAATTTCTAAAACATGTTTTCACTTTGTCATTATGGCGTAGTGTGTAGATGGGTGAGAAAAAAAACACAATTTAATCAATTTTGAATTTAGGCTGTAACAACAAAATGTGCAATAAGCCAAGGGGTATGAATACTTTCTGCAGGCACAGTATACAGTGGGGCAAAAAAGTATTTAGTCAGCCACCAATTGTGCAAGTTCTCCCACTTAAAAAGATGAGAGAGGCCTGTAATTTTCATCATAGGTACACTTCAACTATGACAGACAAAATGAGAAAAGAAATTCCAGAAAATCACATTGTAGGATTTTTTATGAATTTATTTGCAAATTATGGTGGAAAATAAGTATTTGGTCAATAACAAAAGTTTATCTCAATACTTTGTTATATACCCTTTGTTGGCAATGACAGAGGTCAAACGTTTTCTGTAAGTCTTCACAAGGTTTTCACACACTGTTGCTGGTATTTTGGCCCATTCCTCCATGCAGATCTTCTCTAGAGCAGTGATGTTTTGGGGCTGTTGCTGGGCAACACAGACTTTCAACTCCCTCCAAAGATTTTCTATGGGGTTGAGATCTGGAGACTGGCTAGGCCACCCCAGGACCTTGAAATGCTTCTTACGAAGCCACTCCTTCGTTGCCCGGGCGGTGTGTTTGGGATCATTGTCATGCTGAAAGACCCAGCCACGTTTCATCTTCAATGCCCTTGCTGATGGAAGGAGGTTTTCACTCAAAATCTCACGATACATGGCCCCATTCATTCTTTCCTTTACACGGATCAGTCGTCCTGGTCCCTTTGCAGAAAAACAGCCCCAAAGCATGATGTTTCCACCCCCATGCTTCACAGTAGGTATGGTGTTCTTTGGCTGCAACTCAGCATTCTTTGTCCTCCAAACACGACGAGTTGAGTTTTTACCAAAAAGTTATATTTTGGTTTCATCTGACCATATGACATTCTTCCAATCTTCTTCTGGATCATCCAAATGCTCTCTAGCAAACTTCAGACGGGCCTGGACATGTACCGGCTTAAGCAGGGGGACACGTCTGGCACTGCAGGATTTGAGTCCCTGGCGGCGTAGTGTGTTACTGATGGTAGGCTTTGTTACTTTGGTCCCAGCTCTCTGCAGGTCATTCACTAGGTCCCCCCTGTGTGGTTCTGGGATTTTTGCTCACCGTTCTTGTGATCATTTTGACCCCACGGGGTGAGATCTTGCGTGGAGCCCCAGATCGAGGGAGATTATCAGTGGTCTTGTATGTCTTCCATTTCCTAATAATTGCTCCCACAGTTGATTTCTTCAAACCAAGCTGCTTACCTATTGCAGATTCAGTCTTCCCAGCCTGGTGCAGGTCTACAATTTTGTTTCTGGTGTCCTTTGACAGCTCTTTGGTCTTGGCCATAGTGGAGTTTGGAGTGTGACTGTTTGAGGTTTGTGGACAGGTGTCTTTTATACTGATAACAAGTTCAAACAGGTGCCATTAATACAGGTAACGAGTGGAGGACAGAGGAGCCTCTTAAGGAATAAGTTACAGGTCTGTGAGAGCCAGAAATCTTGCTTGTTTGTAGGTGACCAAATACTTATTTTCCACCATAATTTGCAAATAAATTCATAAAAAATCCTACAATGTGATTTTCTGGATTTTTTTGCCTCATTTTGTCTGTCATAGTTGAAGTGTACCTATGATGAAAATTACAGGCCTCTCTCATCTTTTTAAGTGGGAGAACTTGCACAATTGGTGGCTGACTAAATACTTTTTTGCACCAGTGTATATATTAATCATATTGAAATCAATTTTATTCAATCAATTGACTATTTTTCCAATAGGCTTATCTTTTCCTCAATATATTTCATGATGTGTAAAAATGAGCGCAATGATGTGCAATCTGTGATTTAGTGCTTTGTTATTGGGTAAGCATTAGAATAAGCCGTCTCAATATTTGCAGCCATATAGGTGGTAATATTTCGGGTCGGGTGAAAAGGGGGTGTGGTGGGATTATTTAAGATACTCTTTGAAGAGGTAGGGTTTTAGATGTTTTCGGGAGATGGGTAGGGACTCTGCTGTCCTAGCTTCAGGGAGAAGCTGGTTCCACTATTGGGGTGCCAGGACAGAAACGATGATCATCAGTATGAATGGAGAAAGCTGATCCGAGAGCAGCGCTGCCTTTCTTTCGATCCTATCAGTATCAACACGTGCTCCAACGTTCTCTCTGCGTGCTGTTTTGGAAAATATGTGACATCTTCGGCCATTATAGGAACGATGCATCGTTAAAAACACTCATAAACCTGTTCGACCGCTATTGGGAAACCGGACTCTGTTCTACGTGGAAGACACAATCATGTACACTAAGTATTTGACCTGATCAATGGTGGTGATGCTGTATCCAACATATTTTATTTTTATTTTTTTATTTTACCGTTATTTTACCAGGTAAGTTGACTGAGAACACGTTCTCATTTGCAGCAACGACCTGGGGAATAGTTACAGGGGAGAGGAGGGGGATGAATGAGCCAATTATAAACTCATATCATATATAGTCAACCCATTATCCCTATCCATGGGTATGTGGGAGTGTGTGTGCGTGCGTGCATGTGTTACCTGCATTCTGCATGGTAGCCCTGTCCATAAGCAGAATATCTGCCAGTAGTTGTCTGTGTAGAACCAGCAGGTGTATACTGGAGAGACTGCCCACTAGAGTGTCTGGAAGAGCACTGACAAAGCAGGGAGAGGAGTTAGTAGTTTTGATGTTCCTGTAGCTAGCTATGTGACAAGAGGTGCTGTAGCTTCGATTCCAAAATCCACACTCACCTCAGCTGTGACCTTGTGCGAACGTTTGGCGATTTCAGCTTGAGGAAGAGTTTAGGGAGTTTCCTGGACAACATCATCTGCTGGAACATGCCTGTTCCTGTGGCTGGGACCAGAAAGAGATCACAGGGACGATGAGAACCACAGAAACTCTAATTCTCAACATAACATTGGTAATAATGACCTCTCAATTCAATACAACTTTATTTATTAACATGTAATTAACAAGCACTTTTTGCGCGTTCATACCTCCTCTTGTTAATGACGGATCCACCTCTATGTCCTTTTCATACGGTGTGCCTCCATGCACAAGCAATTCATAGGTCCTACAGACAGATACACAGACAGACAGAGACAGACAGACAGACAGACAGACAGACAGACAGACAGACAGACAGACAGACAGACAGACAGACAGACAGACAGACACAGGCATGAGATTCACTCCCAGACTATGAAATCTCTTCTGACATACTATATGTGTTGATGACGACACTGGGCTGCGAGTCATTTTTGGCTTCGGAACAGATCTCTTAGGGAGAAATGAGACGGAACGACATCGGCCCGAGAGCATTCCTCATTAGTGACAAACAGCTACTGCAACACATACCGTACTGTACTACCGTAGGAAAAGCAGTCTGGTGTTCTCTGTATCTGATCATCAGCACAGGTGAAACAGGGGCAACACCAATCTGACTAGATGATCTTCGTGTTCTACGACACCCTCATGTACACTACAGTACGTAACCCGATCAATGAAATCAGATTTTGATATCTCTTAGGCCATCTGTGTTGATGGCGACATCGAGCTGCGAGTCTTTGTGGCGCTGGGCCAGTAAAGGAGCAGTACAGTACCTGTGTGGGACAGGTGCTCCGTTGGTGTCAAAGAGCTTCAGGAAGGCCCAGCCACAGCTCAGGTCTCCTCTCTCACCTGTAGACTGGAGAGCAAGAGCTCAATATAAATAAATGCAAATAAGAATCATTCGAAAATCATGTTATAGATACTACTTATAATTAACCGTCTTCGTAGTACACCGTTGGAGAAATAACAGCTACCTCCTAGGGCATGGCTAAAGGGGTTAGTCTACAGACATGGCTAGTGCACTGAGAGACAACGTAGACTTGAGTAGTCTTTCTCAGGAATGGTATAAGAAACGCTTACATTTCGGATGTATGTGACGCCAAGTTCAAATAATATTCCCAGCTCAGGAGCGTCCGAGTTGCACCTCAGAAAACAGTCCCCGTCCAAAAGGCTGGGTAGATTCCCAGTCATCTGCGAAACCAAACCAAACAAGCATTTAAACTAAACTTTTAGCTTTACAGAAATACATTCAGACTATACAGCATGGTACGCTCTGCTCCATTTCAATAGCTTGAGTGTTCAGTGATGTCTAAATGATGAAGTACCCGGGGAGAAAAGGACCAGGTCTTGACGTTGTTTGCTTGGCAAGTGGCTCGGATGGTGTGGATGTTACTAAGAACCTAAAAAGAGTAGACGGTCAACAATGAAATGATTGACCCTCACTCACAACATTCACAACAGCCTCACTGACATTATATAAAAAGAGCTAGGTATGTTGAAAGGAACAAATGTTGGGCAAGAGAAGAGTGTAGAAAGACACAATCTAGTCAAAAAGGCATCATGGGTGAGCACGGCAGGGTAGAGGTATCCCACCTGAGTACCGTCGAAAGCGCAGAGGCGGATGTGCCGACTGAGGACTTGAACTCCGACCCCTGGGGTGGGGATACTCTTGCAGCTCCACAGAGTCAGAGTGAGGGACGTCCTCGCTGTCCTCTGACGAACCTATGGGGGACGAGAGGGTACCTTCTTACTTCTAATACATGCAAAATAGTCATGCCTACACCATCCTAATGAAGATAAAGTCCTGACTCACAATGGTTGAGTCAAACGAAACAGCACACACTAATAACAATTGTCACCAACACACACACAATAACTGACACGAGGGCTGTTACAGTGACCGCATTACCGCCACACCGGCGGTCACGCGCCATCACCGCAGTCAAATTCCATGTGACCATTTAGTCGCGTACCTAGGCTTCTCCAAGCTCTGATGCTGCTGATGGTCGTTAGTAGTGATGGATTCTATTAAAATGTAACATGTTTCAAGTTAAACTGTAGTTAGTTTGTAACCTGTTTAGTGAATGATTACTGTGAGTATTAATGGAGTTTAGGCCATGAAACTGTGTGTATGCTAATTTAGAAAAGTTGACCTAATCAGATAAGAGGAAATTGCCTAGGATCAGAGAGCAGGGTCATGCCCAGAACAGAAGATGGGCATCTGGCTAAACAAAGAGAGGACCATGGACATTCCACAGGGGAAAGGAGGGAAACTCATTTGGGTCATGAAATGTATAGCTGGGGAGGTGACACCAACAAGAGGTTGGTGACCAAAAGGAGGGAAAAGTATAAGACGTTTTGTGAACTTTCTAAATTTATGCACTCAGCTGACTGTATCCTTGGTATTAAATACTTGAAACTTCTCTTGAGCTTTTGGTCTCAATTCCTTATTGTAAAGAGGTTGCAAAAGCATTTTTCTTGATAACAGTAGCCTACCAAACTTGCTAACTGTTGGTACTCAGCACTCTATTGTCCCTCTAAATCACTCTAATCACTTTAAGAAAATCAAACACTTCCTGAGAGCCCATGAGCTCATGTTGCGCAACATTTCTATAGGTTATGTAATTGCGGGAGAAAACAGAGTGATGGCTGCTAATAAAAAGAGGAGAATCCCATCAGCTTTCTATAGGCTAGGCCTACTATATTTATTTCTCAACTTTCCTAATATTAAGCACATTGTTTCTCTTTACAAAAGGAGTATAGCCTACCTGGCTGGCATTTAAGTGCGTAGATGACATTTATTTTTCCCCCATGTATTTTCTCATGGTCCATTCTAAATACAAACTAATTTCACACATATATTATTTAGGATACGTAAAGACAACATTAAACCAAGAATAGTCTGATGGGTCTACAATTTTAGCCTATTACTTGTGAATGATGTATTATCACTTGTGAATTATGTATTATCACTTGTGAATGATGCCCAGTGTGTGCAGTAAGGCAAGAAACAGCGCATGCCTTTTTCACACCAACTTTTTCAAATCAATGTCTAACCTAATAGAGCCTAGCCCATAGGCCTATATGTTTTGATAAGGTTTGTATCACAACTAAAGTGGCCAAATAACTTCTTAAAATTAAGCACAATCCGCTTTACAACCAGTGTAGAGCCTAACTGGCATACATAGTGTTTCAAGTTTGGTTCAAGTTACGATCACTTTTGAGATTAGTGTTTTACCGCTAATTGATTGAATTTTGGAACATCTGTGCTTATAGCTGACTTAGGCACCCCCGGTTCCATCGGCGGCGGAATCCAAACCCGACGTCACCAAAAAAAAAACTCCTGGGCCGGCCGGGCGAACAAGACCTGACGATCCGACTGAGGCTCGACGTGGGATGGGCGCCTTCCAAGCCAAC
This sequence comes from Salvelinus alpinus, assembly GCF_045679555.1. Classification (NCBI taxonomy): domain Eukaryota; kingdom Metazoa; phylum Chordata; class Actinopteri; order Salmoniformes; family Salmonidae; genus Salvelinus; species Salvelinus alpinus. Next base: position 26,409,038 of record NC_092117.1, read on the forward strand.
CGGGGCAAGGAAACCTCTCGAGCCAGCTAGGGCGTGGAAGCCCGACGAGCTGGCAAGGCACCCCCGGTTCCATCGGTGGGGGTACTGTTACGCCTGCTCCCGCTCGTCCCCCCTGGCACTCGAGGGCGCCAGGCTGCCCTGCATCACGCACTCCTGCCATCATCTATTACGCACACCTGCCTTCCCTCGTCAAGCGCTTCAGCGATATTGGACTCACCTGGACTCACTCATCACCTGTTTATTACCTCCCTATATTTGTCAGTTCCCCGTTGCTGCATTGAATGTAATTTGTCTCTATTACCCGTGTGCTGACGCTGTCCTGTCTCGTTCTATGTCCGTTCCCTATTAAATGGTTGACTCCCCGTACTTGCTTCTCCTCTCCAGCGTCATCCCCTGACAGTACCAGTCAAAAGTTTGGACACACCTACTCATTCAAGGGTTTTTCTTTACTTTTACTATTTTCTACATTGTAGAATAATAGTGAAGACATCAAAACTATGAAATAACACGTATGGAATCATGAGTAACCAAAAAAGTGTTAAACAAATCTAAAAATATTTGAGATTTGAGATTCTTCAAAGTAGCCACCCTTTGCCTTGATGACAGCTTTGCACACTCTTGGCATTCTCACAACCAGCTTCATGAGGTAGTCACCTGGAATGCATTTCAATTAACAGGTGTGCCTTGTTAAAAGTTAATTTGTGGAATTTCTTTCCTTCTTAAAGCATTTGAGACAATCAGTTGTATTGTAACAAGGTGGTATACAGAAGATATCCCTATTTGGTAAAAGACCAAGTCCATATTATAGTAAGAACAGCTCAAATAAGCAAAGAGAAACGACAGTCCATCATTACTTTAAGACATGAAGGTCAGTCAATCCAGAACATTTCAAGAACTTTGAAAGTTTCTTCAAGTGCAGTCGCAAAAACCATCAAGCTCCATGATGAAACTGGCTCTCATGAGGTCCGCCACAGGAAAGGAAGACCCAGAGTGACCTCTGCTCCAGAGGATGAGTTCATTACAGTTACCAGCCTCAGAAATTGCAGCCCAAATAAATGCTTCACAGGGTTCAGGTAACAGACACATCTCAAAATCAACTGTTCAGGAGACTGCATGAATCAGACCTTCATGGTCGAAATGCTGCAAAGAAACGACTACTAAGGATACAAATAAGAAGAAGAGACCTGCTTGGGCCAAGAAACACAAGCAATGGACATTAGACTGGTGGAATAAGAAGAATACAAACAGTGTAGTCATTCCCTCCGCAAGGCAATCAAACAAGCGAAATGTCAGTATAGATACAAAGTGGAGAAGCAATTCAATGGCTCAGACACAAGACGTATGTGGCAGAGTCTACAGGAAATCACAGACTACAAAAGGAAAACCAGCCATGTCACAGACACCAACGTCTTGCTCCTAGACAAACTAAACACATTGTGGTTAATACAGTGCCACCGAATGGCCCGCTACCAAGGACTGTGGGCTCTCGTCTGTGGCCGACGTGAGTAAGACATTTAAACGTGTTAACCCTCGCAAGGCTGCCAGCCCTAGCCGTGTCCTCAGAGTATGCGCAGACCAGCTGGCTGGTGTGTTTACGGACATATTCAATCTCTCCCTATCCCAGTCTGCTGTCCCCACATGCTTCAAGATGGCCACCATTGTTCCTGTACCCCCAGAAGGCAAAGGTAACTGAACTAAATGACTATCGCCCCATAGCACTCACTTCTGTCATCATGAAGTGCTTTGAGAGGCTAGTCAAGGATCATATCACCTCCACCTTATCTGTCACCCTAGACCCACTTCAACTTGTCCATCTGGACAAGAGGAATACCTATGTAAGTATGCTGTTCATTGACTATAACTCATCATTCAACACCATAGTACCCTCCAAGATCATCATTAAGCTTGAGGCCCTGCGTCTCAACCCCGCCCTGTGCAATTGGGTCCTGGACTTCCCGACGGGCCGCCCCCAGGTGGTAAAGGTAGGAAGCAACATCTCCACTTCGCTGATCCTCAACACTGGGGCCCCACAAGGGTGCGTGCTCAGCCCCCTCTTGTACTCCCTGTTCACCCATGACTGCGTGGCCAAGCACGCCTCCAACTCAGTCATCAAGTTTGCAGACAACACAACAGTAGTAGGCTTGATTACCAACAACAACGAGATAGCCTACAGGGAGAAGGTGAGGGCATTCAGAGTGTGATGTTAGGAAAACAACCTCTCACTCAACATCAATTAAACAAAGGAAATGATCGTGGACTTCAGGGAAACACCAGAGCTAGCATGTCCCTATCCACATCGACGGGACAGCAGGTGGAAAGTTTTAAGTTCCTCAGCATACACATCACGGAGAAACTGAAATGGTCCACCCACACAGACAGTGTGGTGAAGAAGGCGCAACAGTGCCTCTTCAACCTCTGGAGGCTGAATAAATTTGGCTTGTCACCTAAAACCCTCACAAACTTTTACAGATGCACAATTGAGAGCATCCTGTCGGGCTGTATCACCGCCTGGTATGGCAACTGCACCGCCCACAACCACAAGGCTCTCCAGAAGGTGGTGCGGTCTTCACAACGCATCACCGGGGTCAAACTACCTGCCCTCCAGGACACCTACAGCACAGTGGGACAATCATTTGTTTTTCAACAGTACAATGACCCAACACAGACTGTGTAAGGGCTATTTGACCAAGAAGGGGAGTGATGGAGTGCTGCTTCAGATGACCTGGCCTCCACAATCACCTGACCTCAACCAAAATGAGATGGTTTGGGAGGAGTTGTACCGCAGAGTGAAGGAAAAGCAGCCAACAAGTGTCAGCATATGGATTTTTTAAGGGGCATTACAGCCACACAAGGGGAACGCCACCGGGAAATTCGAGGCCTGGTGAGAATATGATCAAGTGCTTGTCAAACGGTGAATGAGAGACTGATGAAGTTTTGATGTCTTCACTATTATTCTACAATGTAGAAAATAGTAAAAATAAAGAAAAACTCTTGAATGAGTAGGTGTGTCCAAACTTTTGACTGGTACTGTATGTTAGAATATTTATTTATTGCACAGAAGAACAAGTTGACCAATACAATAGGTCAACATGTGTACTATGGAGGATAGTAGATTGACATAGGCTAGTGCTTTTGCTGTTCATTAGGCATACTCATCTTGTTGGCTGATGAAAAGTAAACAAATGTGGGCAGTTCTTCTAACATCTGCAATATGTGCCTCGGAATTCGATAAGGACGCGCGCAGTTGCGTCCCCGATGTGTCTGTCTTCACTTCCAGCCTACTTCTTAGCTGTGAGAAGGACCCGATCACGTGACGGGCATTGGCTAATAAGAATTGAGATATCTGAGAGAGCCATGTGAGTGAGAGGTGCTTCGGAGCACCGCAGCTGGGAGAAGGGAATTATAAGTATTATATTCAGGGCACAACGGACACTTTGGCCGCAAAAGGCATGGATTTTTTTAGCGAGAATTACAGTCACACAAGGGGAACGCCACCAGGAAATTCGAGACATGGTGAGAATATTATCAAGTGCTTGTCAAACTGTGAATGAGAGACTGACGAAGTGTGTGCAGCCTGTACAAGAAACAAATCAGCTTTTTTCAAATCATCATTAGAGTCATATCATGCAGCCTTAGAATGTATAAAAAACATATAGCCCAATGTTTGTAGAACAACTAAAGTTGCATTAATAACTCTAAATGAAGCATATAGGAGTACCTGTTTCTCTGTTAAGCGCTTAACACAGAATAGCCGAATGTGCGTACTTCCATGGGAATCATTTGGAGAAAATATCCTTTCTATTTTATTCAGCTATGTTCAATTGTATTGTTCATATAATAAAATAATAAAAAATAATGCCACGGAATTCTGAGCAAATCTTCTTTGCTAAATTAACTAGTGTAGCCCACAGCCATATGACATAGCCTTATTAGGGCCTAACATGAGGACAACTCAGAGAATGCTATTCTGTTCTTCTGAAATAGTCTAAAGAAACATGACATGAAGAAAATAGTCTATCTAAAATAAATCATGGATTTATTGTGAAGGTGTAGGCTATATTAAATGGATTTCTTAGACTTTTAAAAATGTAGATGTTCCAAAGGTCTGCATCAGTGGTTTGTAGGCTGTGTGGGAGCCAGGAGATGCTAAACGTGTTTATGTTAATTAACGGTCAAATACCATGAGACCGGCAGTTATTTGTTTGACAATCACCGGCTGACAAAATATCATGACTGCCACACCCCCAACATACATCAAGCTAAAGGAGGACCTATTTGTGTGATGTGACCTTTGCAAGTTGGCCATAACTGCTTTAATGTCATCTCAGTATAAATGCTTACTTTTCCAGTGTCTGGGTCCCGGAAGAGGTCTTTGAAGGACAGTTTGGATTGGCTCAACTCTGGCTGGATGTAGTGACTTGCTCTGTAGGTAATCCCTGTAAAACACACAGGCCACAGGCCCTTATGAAAACATACAAGCAAATTCTAGGTCTTATGAGCGGAAACTTCAACGTTGTGAGAATTTTGTGCAACTTCCGGCGTGCATTTACAGTGAACACTGAGGCTGTACACTTACAGTTTTAGACAGTAGCCAATAGGCTATTATGGATATTTGAGCATAATGTACTGTAGGCCTGCCAACAAAACCAATGGACAAAATCCCATAACATTTTCACATTGAAATAGCTTTTGATTTCTAAGATATAGCCTACATGTGGTGTTCAATGCAGGCCTACATTGAATAAGATTTATAAAAAGTTGACATTAATGAATGATTATTTACTTGGTCTGTAACACCATGGGCTAAATAGGTGACCGTAAATTGCATTGTATTGTGTTGTATGATTCAAGAAACCACTTACAAAATAAAAGTAATTCTTATTACCATACAGATAATTAGACAATGTAGGCTACCCCTCTGCCTATTGGCTTATTTGCATATTCAAGCCTGTCTCAAAATACAACACTACCCCTTTAATTAAGACATAAGTTTTTTACCTGACTGGCTTTTCAAAGACAGCTTGAAATGTAGCCTACAGGTTTTGCTCTCTTGTAGGAAGCAGTAACTCCCCATTGCTGACCTATACTTATTTCTAACGGGGCTAATAACTCGCTAACTAGCAAAGAATATCAACAAATGTGCACTGCGCTCTGATCTGAAAAGTGAATTCACTCGCTGGTGATTGAAAGACCGCCAATAGAATTCTACTCCTTTGCACTCTGGCTCTGCCTACCACAAAATCAGACTCAATCTTGCAAAGTTAGATTTGTTTTGGTTTGTTGCATTGAAAAGGGGCAGAAAAAATAATCTATATAGTGCAAATTAATGGGGTGAACTCAGTGAAGTTTAATCTCTTGCGTCTCTGCGCTGCCTGGCATTTCTTCTGCACGGCAGTCCTGGAAGAAGTGCACGGCCGCTGACGCACGCAGCTTGGTGGGAACATTGGGTGTGACCCTGTCCACTAGCTATTCCTTTGTTTGACTGTACAAACCATCCAACTATTGAAGAATTATGCAGATCATGAAAAGCATACAGCCTCTGGGGTGGGTGACCGACAAGGCAGAAAATGTCTATGTCTTTGTGTGCATGCATGCCCGCTGTGACATATTAGCGGTGTGTGTGTGTGTGTGTAGCACAGAGGGTTAGTAAATGTGGGTATTTGATGAAGATAATGGTACATCAGAACACAGGGTACTAAAAGATGACGCAGCTGTTCTTTATCGATGACATCCAATCTGGCCCACAGTACACAAGCTGATGATACGTGATTAAATATTATTCGAGAGAACTATATACACGCATTTTTTGTTGATCAGGCGAGTCTTTCTGTTCCGGCAGAATGTCATGCCTCTGTGAGACAAGGCTGATCTAAGTTCAGAGACTTACCTTCATCTAGTAGTTTAGAGAGGGTGGATGACCTGAACCCAGCAGGGATAGCACCCATGGCTGACAGAACATCAGTAGCATCAATCTGAAAAGAATTTCACACAGGAATAGACACACACAAATGTACATGTGCATACACACACACACAAGTAGTAGATGATGTTTTAGAATCTAGTTGAACTGGTCCACCACTAGCTCCTCTTACCTCAGTGATAGCTCTCCTCACACTGTCCCAGTTTGAGCTGTCAATGTGAGAAGATATTCACTGTGACAGTCATTGGGAACACTAGAATACCATCATCATCACTGTAAATGTATGTGTTATCAATTACAGAACAACAACAACAAACTTGATTGTCTAGCAGTCAGAAAATTCATAATCATTTTGTTCAGGGAGTGATAGTCTTCGAGCAACGCATTTGTGAACATTGCCATCTAGTGGTTATGAAGAGAACCTCACCTCTGCTTCCTTTTGGACTCAAGCTCCTCATCCTCTGACGCTTCCTCATCATCATCCTCATCCTGGTCTGAATATCTCTGAAACATACAAACACAACATAGATAAAACTATATGTTTTGTTGTAATTAGAATTAAAGCAATCAACATCAAAGAATTGGTCAACTGATGGTACCTTCAAGTAGGTTTTGGGGACTAGTCCCTTACTGCCCTTTGAGTCCTGAGCAAGCCACCAGCCATCCTCATTTTTACTGAGAATCGTCAGTACCACACCCATCTGAAAAGATAAGCAGAAAATAGCACCACTGTTTAACTACATTATCACAAACAGTCAGGATATGATCTTTGTATGCTCGTGAATTTGTCTGAGCAGTATTTTGACCTGAATGGTAAGATCTCCTTCCTGCTCTCCTTTAAAGGCACTGATGACCATATACGTGGCAGTGCCTGACTCTGGGATTTGTTCCATGGTCTTTGTGACTACATCTTCCTCATCAACTTCTTCCTCATCTTCTACACTCTCCTCTTCACTCTCCTCTTCCTCACTGTCTTCCTCACTGTCTTCCTCCTCTTCATCTTCCTGGGCTTGGAATGACCTGGGGAGAAAATGGGCAGATGGTCTTTCTCTTTGGACACTGGCAGTTTCAAGAACTTGTCTTAATTGAACACATAGCTACGCGGTAGATAACAACCTCCACATACTAGCAGAAGCCAGGCAAGTCTGTTTTGAACAAAGGGCCTACAACTCACCTATGAGGCCTGGGAGACAGAAACCATCATAACAAGTCATGGATCAAAATGTAGACAATATTACACAATCACAAGGACTATAGTCTTGAATGTGTTTATTAAGAAATATTGCTATGGTCCGCACCCTTCCTCACGTTTCTGAGGCGGAGAGAGCTCCTGGACTAAGACCAGCAACTTCTCCTCAATCCCCCGCAAACGGCATTCCTCCTCCATCTTCCTCTGGTCGTAATTCCCCACTGGGGCTGGCTCATCAGCCTTTAGTGCGGAGCAGATGAAAAATGTGTAGCTAAGTATAGTAGCTAGCTAAAACAACAAAAGTATGGAGCAGCATTTCAAAGACAAAACAACGATGAAAATGAATGGGGGAAAGAATGTAGCTAGCTAGCTAGCTTAATAAATGCTGTATATACATAACGTTACCTTGGTTAACTTCTTGAGCTTCCTGGTTGTCTCCCCCACTAAGTTTTGTAGATGTATGCATCGACTGGAAGAAAAGTCAACGTTTTAAGTTAGCTAGTTATACTATCCATAAGTTAGCAGCTAGCTAACTATAACTAACGTTTAGCAGATTTGAATAAGTGAAGGGTGTAGCTACGTTAGCTACCTCTGATATGCCTCTGTGCGCCCTGACCCACCCGACAGCCGTGCATCTTTTATCAGACTGTCAACCTATGGAACGTAAAACACATGTATCACATATATGATGGATCGTAGCCTAGGATGACTGCAACCAAGCAAAGCAGGTAAACTACCATGCATTGCACTCAAGTTAGCTAGCTAACGCTAGCTGGCTCACCTGTCTTTTGATATCATCCGTCTCTCTTTGCACTGTTTGCAGAGGCCCTTGTCTTTTTGGTGGCATAGCTAGCTATATATGTATATTATATATTTTTATTTCTAATTAAAATATTATACAAAACAAAATTAAGCCGCTAGCAACTGCAAGTTCACACTTATCAGACGCTTTTAGTTGTCGCTAAGCAACGACTTCCGTTCCACCACATATTTCTAAATAAACGTACGATAGGCTCTGTAACTGATTTCAAAATAAAAGTATGCACTAGAACTGAAAGACAGTTGTGGAATACAACAACGTTGAGTAGCGTGTAGCAGTGGCGTGAATTCATGGACGCCAAGGGAAGCCAGGTTTCCCTAAAATATTTGACCAATAGTAAAATAACAATTATAAAATCATTTATCTTTCGTCTCTCTGTGTTTTCATAATTTCCCTTCAATTCGCAAGTGGCTGAATCTCACCGGAAAAATGTAATGACATGCTTCGGCTGTAACATTTGATTGATTGATGCCAGCAAGCATTTTGCCTTTTGATAAAAAAAAAAGTATAAAATAATTTGCCAGTCAGAGTTGAGCTGAGCTCACGTTCACACCAATCAAATCACATCCAAAGCTAAATGTAATTGCCAGAAAAACATGTATGTTTCTGGTCTGCTTGTGTAGTTGTCTTGCAGTAGTTAGCAAAATTGCTAAATTGGCCCTTTCCTACCCTTACAAAAAAAGATTGCAAAATGATTTTGAAACTGCAGTAAAAGTGCTGTAACTGCAGTCTACTGTGGTATTTTGGATGCAGTAATTGCAGTGTACCACACTCTAACCGCAGTTACACTGCAAAATAACTGCATTTTAAAAAACTGTTTTATTTTGGACACAGCATTTGCAGCATACTGCAGTTATAATGCACTCTAACCTGCCTAAATGACTACCGCCCCGTAGCACTCAAGTTAGTAGTCATGAAGTGCTTTGAAAGGCTGGTCATGGCTCACATCAACACCATCATCCCGGAAACCCTAGACCCACTCCAATTCGCATACCGTCCAGACAGATCAGATTCACAATCTCAATTGCACTCCACACTGCCCTTTCCCACCTGGACAAAATGAATACCTATGTGAGAATGCTGTTCATTGACTACACCTCAGCATTTAACACCATAGTGCCCACAAAGTTCATCACTAAGCTAAGGACCCTGGGACTAAACACCTCCCTCTGCAACTGGATCCTGGACTTCCTGACGGGCCGCCCCCGGGTGGTCAGAACACACTGGATTCTCCAATTACCTTGAATGGACTACAGGACAAAATAAAAACCCTCCAACCCCAAAAAAGTCCTGTGCTGTTGATGGTATCCTCAATGAAATGATCAAATATACAGACAACAAATTCCAATTGGCTATACTAAAACCCTTTAACATCATCCTTAGCTCTGGCATCTTCCCCAATATTTGGAACCAAGGACTGATCACCCCAATCCACAAAAGTGGAGACAAATTTGACACCAATAACTACTGTGGCATATGCGTCAAGAGCAACCTTGGGAAAATCCTCTGCATAATCATTAACAGCAGACTCGTACATTTTCTCAAGTGAAAACAATGTACTGAGCAAATGTCAAATTGGCTTTTTACCAAATTATCGTACAACAGACCACGTATTCACCCTGCACACCCTAATTGACAATCAAACAAACCAAAACAAAGGCAAAGTCTTATCATGCTTTGTTGATTTAAATAAAAAATTGATGTAAAGTGGTGTTGGGGGAAAACATACGACATTATAAAATACATGTACACAAACATCAAGGGTGTGGTTAAAATAGGCAAAAAACACACACATTTCTTCCTACAGGGCAGTGGGGTGAGACCGGGATGCAGCTTAACCCACACCCTCTTCAACATATATATGAATGAATTGGCGAGGACACTAGAACAGTCTGCAGTACCCGGCAAAAAAAGAAACGTCCTCTCACTGTCAACTACGTTTATTTTCAGCAAACTTAACATGTGTAAATATTTGTATGAACATAACAAGATTCAACAACTGAGACATAAACTGAACAAATTCCACAGACATGTGACTAACAGGAATGGAATAATGTGTCCCTGAACAAAGGGGGGATCAAAATCAAAAGTAACAGTCAGTATCTGGTGTGGCCATCAGCTGCATTAAGTACTGCAGTGCCTCTCCTCCTCATGGACTGCACTAGATTTGCTAGTTCTTGCTGTGAGATGTTACCCCACACTTCCACCAAGGCACCTGCAAGTTCCCTGACATTTCTGGTGGGAATGGTCCTAGCCCTCACCCTCCGATCCAACAGGTCCCAGGTGCTCAATGGGATTGAGATCCGGGCTCTTCGCTGGCCATGGCAGAACACTGACATTCCTGTCTTGCAGAAAATCACACACAGAACGAGCAGTATGGCTGGTGGCATTGTCATGCTGGAGGGTCATGTCAGGATGAGCCTGCAGGAAGGGTACCACATGAGGGAGGAGGATGTCTTCCCTGTAATGCACATCGTTGAGATTGCCTGCAATGACAACAAGTTCAGTCCGATGATGCTGTGACACACCGCCCCAGACCATGACGGACCCTCCACCTCCAAATCGATCTCGCTCCAGAGTACAGGCCTCATTCCTTCGATGATGAACGCGAATCCGACCATCACCCCTGGTGAGACAAAACCGCGACTCGTCAGTGAAGAGCACTTTTTGCCAGTCCTGTCTGGTCCAGCGACGGTGGGTTTGTGCCCATAGGCGACATTGTTGCCAGTGATGGCTGGTGAGGACAAGCCGCCAGTCTAGCCTCTCTCAGCCTATTGCAGACAGTCTGAGAGCTGATAGAGAGCTGATGGAGGGATTGTGCATTCCTGGTGTAACTCGGGCAGTTGTTGTTGCCATCCTGTACCTGTCCCCCATGTGTGATGTTCGGATGTACCGATCCTGTGCAGGTGTTGTTACCCGTGGTCTGCCACTGCGAGGATGATCAGCTGTCCGTCCTGTCTCCCTGTTGCACTGTCTTAGGCGTCTCACAGTACGGACATTGCAATTTTTTGCCCTGGCCACATCTGCAGTCCTCATGCGTCCTTGCAGCATGCCTAAGGCACGTTCACGCAGATGAGCAGGGACCCTGGGCATCTTTCTTTTGTGGTTTTTCAGAGTCAGTAGAAATGCCTCTTTAGTGTTCTAAGTTTTCATAACTGTGACTAACTGTGCTGTTAGTGTCTTAACGACCGTTCCACAGGTGCATGTTCATTAATTGTTTATGGTTCATTGAACAAGCATGGGGAAACAGTGTTTAAACCCTTTACAATGAAGATCTGTGAAGTTATTTGGATTTTTACGAATTATCTTTGAAAGACAGGGTCCAGAAAAAGGGACGTTTCTTTTTTTGCTGAGTTTAGAATCTGAAGTCAAATGTCTACTGTTTGCTGATGATCTGGTGCTTCTGTCACCAACCAAGGAGGGCCTACAGCAGCACCTAAATCTTCTGCACAGATTCTGCCAGACCTGGGCCCTTAAAGTAAATCTCAGTAAGACCAAAATAATGGTGTTCCAAAAAAGGTCCAGTCGCCAGGACCACAAATACAAATTCCATCCAGACACCGTTGCCCTAGAGCCCACAAAAAAACTATACATACCTTAGCCTAAACATCAGCGCCACAGGTAACTTCCACAAAGCTGTGAACAATCTGAGAGACAAGGCAAGAAGGGCATTCTATGCCATCAAAAGGAACATAAAATTGACATACCAATTAGGATCTGGCTAAAAAAATACTTTAATCCAGGGGTGTCAAACTCATTTCGCATCGTGGGCCACATACGGCCTAGGGAGATGTCAAGTGGGCCGGACCATTAAAATTATACCATACTCTGCTATAAATAACCAAAATATCATGTCTTTCCTTTGTTTTGGTGTAAAGAAGCACAAGAACATTAGGAAAATATTGAAATTTAATGAACTATCCTTTTACAAAACATTTCATGAAACACCTCATATTTCCTTAGACAAATGTGCAATTTACTTTTATCATTCACAAATATGCATTGCAACTGATCCCACTGATTGTACAAAGGCACAAAACTTTAATTGGTACTGAAAAATATAGTAATGCACTTTAAGATTAAATGAGACTTTTAAAGAAAGGAATTTTTAAACCACTTACACATACGCATATAAAATCTAAATGTAATCCCTGCGTACACCTTACAAACTAAGGAGAGTGATTTTAAATGTGTAATGAAGAAAGTGTTCGCCTGTCCTGTAAATCTGTAAACTTCATACATGAAACATACATACACATACAATACATACTGAACATTTATGGAGTTGTATGAACAGTAGAATTCCATCACACAACTTTTGTTTTGAAGCTGCTGACTAACATTAAAGTGCACATTTTTTAAATCACCACAGTAAGGATTCATCTTCACAGAGCTGTATTCTTTCAATGCAAACAGTATCTAAGGCAGCATTTTAAAGGTACCGAAATACCGAAACTTGTTGCAAACACACCAAGCACGAAGGTTTTCCGTGCATCTCTGTAAATAAATAGGACGTGGTCCATTTTTCTTTGAAAATTCTACAGTCCTTATCTACTTTTCTCCGTTTGGATAACGACATTTTGGCTAATGAGGGTGTAGCGGAGAGGTAGAGACCAAGGTATTAACAACGTCGTAACAAGCAGCAGATGGCGCATTGATACCGTCTGCTGTTTTCAGTCTGTCTCAGTGATGCGGCTTGTCTTCTACTCTGATGGAAAGAGTGCGCCCCTTAGCGGATAATCCATGAATTGCAGCGAATTAAAAATATTAATTCCATGTCTTTTATGCATTTTTTCCACTTTCAAATTATCCTGCGGGCCTGATCGAACCTCCTTGGGGGCCGGTTCCGGCCCGCGGGCCGTATGTTTGACACCCCTGCTAATCAGTTATAGAACCCATTCCCCTTTATGGTTGTGAGGTCTGGGGTCCGCTCACCAACCAAGAATTCACAAAATGGGACAAACACCAAATTGAGACTGCATGCAGAATTCTGCAAAAATATCCTCCGTGTACAACGTAGAACACCAAATAATGTATACAGAGCAGAATTAGGCCGATACCAGCTAATTATCAAAATCCAGAAAAGAGACGTTAAATTCTACAACCACCTAAAAGGAAGCGATTCCCAAACCCTCCATAACAAAGCCATCACCTACAGAGAGATGAACCTGGAGAAGAGTCCCCTAAGCAAGCTAGTCCTGGGCCTCTGTTCACAAACACAAACACACCCCACAGAGCCCCAGGACAGCAACACAATTAGACCCAACCAAATCATGAGAAAACAAAAAGATAATTACTTGACACATTGGAAAGAATTAACAATTAAACAGAGCAAATTTTAATGCTATTTGGCCCTAACAGAGAGTACACAGTGGCAGAATACCTGACCACTGTTACTGACCCAAACTTAAGGAAAGCTTTGACTATTTACAGATTCAGTGAGCATAGCCTTGCTATTGAGAAAGGCCGCTGTAGGCAAACCTGGCTCTCAAGAGAAGACAGGCTATGTGCACACTGCCCACAAAATGAGGTGGAAACTGAGCTGCACTTCCTAACCCCCTGCCCAATGTATGACCATATTAGAGACACATATTTCCCTCAGATTACACAGATCCACAAAGAATTCGAAAACAAACCCGATTTTGATAAACTCCCATATCTACTGGGTGAAATACCACAGTGTGCCATCACAGCAGCAAGATGTGTGACCTGTTGCCACAAGAAAAGGTCAACCAGTGAAGAACAAACACCAGTGTAAATACAACCCATATTTATGCTTATTTATTTTCCCTTTTGTACTTTAAACATTTGTCCATCATTACAACACTGTATAATATGCATAATATGACATTTGTAACGTCTTTATTATTTTGGAACTTCTGTGAGTGTAATGTTTACTGTTCATTTTTTAATTGTTTATTTCACTTTTGTATGTTATCTACTTTACTTGCTTTGGAAATGTTAACATATGTTTCCCATGCCAATAAATCCCCTTGAATTTAATTGAGAGGGGGGGGCTATGATCCTCCCCCCAGGGCACGTCATGACACTCGACTAACCTGTACCCCCGCACATTGACTCGGCACCGGTACCCCCGTATATAGCCTCATTATTGTTAGTTTACTGTCACTTTCTTTTCTTTTTTTACTTAAGTTTATTTAGTACTTGTGGTTTTGACTTCATTCTCTGTACAGGCCAATGATTATGATGGCAATTCTGATCCAACCATAAATACATATATTGTAGGGTGAGTTAACTTGGACACAGAAATCAGTACCATGGACAGCCGCATGATATTTAGCAACATTGATTGGACACATTTATAAATATATATCTTTAAGTTTATTTTCACTGTTTTATAGCCTAGTTGATTTGATGATGTTTCCATATTTAAGTTGAAATGGTGCTGGAATAGCGGAGCTCCTGTTGTCTTTGTGCTAACTCATTGTTCTAAATCAGTAGTTGTTTAGTAAACTGTAGAAAACATTAACTTGCTGGACCATGCTGTAGGTCATGTAACTGTTTGTTGCATACAATATTTGCTTTGAGGATTTCACAGGACAGATGTTGCTCTCCGGTTTTATGATGAAACAAAGGAATGTGTACTTGAATTTATTCCCCCACTGTGTGACTGTGGTCTTTCTGCTGTCTCGGCCTTATTGTATATCACGGCATATGAACAAATGGGTTATATAGCAAACAACGCAAGTATCATAACATAGGTTGTTATATGGATTTTTTAAACTGGATTGGATTGGATTCCCCAGTGATTTTACCCACGCACCGCTACTGGTGTGTAGGCCAGTAAAGTGTGATTATTAAAACATTAGAAATATACAGAAGGAGAACACAAGACAAAGTATAATAAACAGGTAAGATAGATTCATCCCATACAGAAATAGAAAGCACAGTGAGTAGCCTACAGATTGTCCAAACTAGAAAAGTCATGACATTGGCATCCATATTAGATTTTAATATGGAGAGGGGGGTTAACGTCTAAAAACTGGACTTAATGTTTTTTTCCCCCACTGCTTGGTGATGTAAGGGATGCATTTTGAATAAGAACTGTTTCCCACTATGGTAAGGCCTGTACTTTCTGTCGTGAAGCACGTGCTGCTGCTAAACAGATAGGAATAATTCCCACTGAAACGACTCTAAGGCATTAGCTATGGAATTAAATTTTACATTGTTTAATTAATTAATAAAATAATTAATGACAGGTCAAAGTTTTTGTGTAAATGGTCAGCTGTTGGCTCTTACATGGTGTTAGAGCCGATTTGGACATATCTGTATAAAAACTGAACATACTGAACTCCATGTACATTTGTGTAACGGCAGCCAGACGCAGCGTAGTTAGTGCTCAACATGATTTAATGACAGACGATAACGTGAACACTTACAAAATACAAAAATAACAAACGTGGCAAACCGAAACAGTCCTCTCTGGTGAAGTGAACACAAAGACAGGAAACAACCACCCACAACCCCCAACACAAAACAAGCCACCTAAATATGATTCCCAATCAGAGACAACACAAAACACCTGCCTCTGATTGAGAACCATATTAGGCCAAACATAGAAACAGACAAACTAGACACACAACATAGAATGCCCACCCAGCTCACGTCCTGACCAACACTAAAGTAAAACACACAAGAACTATGGTCAGAACGTGACAATTTGTGTAAATATATTAAATATTAATGTATATGATGAAATATTAGGTACGTACCTTTATGATTTAAATTTACCTGATTGAGATATATTAATTTGTTGTTAGTGTAACTTCGTTTTTGGCCCCCCCTCTTGCCCATTCATTGTACTGTGTTAAGTGTGTTAGGATAAAGGCAGGAAGTTGTGCCTTCGGGGGGAGGGGTCCTTGCTAGATGCGGGAGCGGTAAAGTTTTTTGACCATACAGACATACAGACAGGTCATATTATGTATTTTCCATATCAAGTAATCTATGCTTTAAGTTGATTGGAGAATCATTTTTTTGTTAGATATAAGAAGAAATAAAAAATTGTTGCACCATATCCCTGGATCTCATTGAATATTTGACCGTTTGGAAACCTTGAGTGTGGACTGTATGCGTACAGAACAACCCCGCTTTAGGCTTGGGCAGTGGCTATGGTAAAGAGGACAGGAAGCCACTACAATCAACTTAAAGCATAGATTACTTGATATGGAAAATACATAATATGACCTGTCTGTATGTCTGTATGGTCAGTGTGCTGCACTGTAGTCTAAGTAAATATTTTATTATTTCTCAAATAAAAATGTAAAATATCTATGCAATAGTCTTACATTAAAATGTAATTAATACATTTAATATTTCAATGGATTCAGTAATTCAAATATTGCCATCCATTTATATTCAATCACTTTTTGACAGCACCCCTTTTGACTTGAACGAAACCTTCCATATTCTGTATGTTTGCTCATTGTAGAAGTGCTAAAAAAGTAACTTTTTGGACCTGAATGCCAAAACATTCCAGAGATAAAAAGTGCTCAAGGTTAACCCATTTTGCAAAGCTCACCATGCATGTGACATCCATGTCTTCATCACTCAAACGATAATCAGTTGAGATTCATATAATTTAAAAGCTTACAAACAGGGTTTGTCAAACTATTTTATAATTTCTTGAAAAATAAATATTTTCATATCCACATATGTGGTAGCTTAGACCCTATTTTACATCATCTGAGGTTTTTGTGCTGTGCCCTCCATCAGTTTAGACATACTCTTGAATACATGTGGCTGTCATGTTTTTGTTGATAAATGTACTAAAATGTGAATTCAACTTTCCAATGGTATCATAAAGATGGTTGGAAGTCCAGTCATCAGAGAATGTTGACTTTTGAGACCGGAAAATACAAAGCTTTTGAAATACAAAACTGTCCAATAACAAATGGCTATGTCATAGCTAGAGCCCAACCGATATATTGTTTCCGGTATTATCGGACGATATTGGTCTTTTACCGATATATCGATATCGGACTAAAATTAATTCCACCAATTATCGATAAATAGGATAAATAAAAGGCAAATATCTTCTTTTTTTCTCAACTTTATCGTTACGGTTAGAAGGCTCAAACACGAGGTTACCACAGGATAGCAGGAAGTCGCTTTCTCAACAAAACCTCTCACAGACCTAGCCTGGTTCCAAATTTTCATATCGGCCGTTATTAGCAAATTTGGAACCAGGCTAGGTCTGTGAGATATTTGTTGAGAAAGCGCCTTCCCGCTATCCTGTGGTAACCTCAGGGGTTATTATTTGACTGTGTGTGCATGTTTGTGTGCATGTTGTCTGAATCTTTATGTGGGTTTGGGTGTGTGCGTGTGTGTGTTCATGTGTGTTCAATCATGAGGTGTTACTAGGTGTGGATTGATGCAGGCCCTCAGCTCGTCTTCTGTTATGCCATTACCTATGCCATCACCTCCGGAAAAACGAAAATTGTTTTTTCTCCATAAGACCAACAGGCTCAGAGAAAGCTTCTTCCCCCAAGACTGCTAAAGAGTAAAGTAATGCTACCCAAACTATCTGCACTGACCCTACACACTCACTAGACTTTACATACACACCGTATGCACACTCACTCACACACACTACATTGACACTCCCATACAAAATCCACACACATTCACATACACTAAATACTACTATCCAAGATGGCGTAGCAGTGCAGACGTGGTTTGTTGTCCTCTCGTATACTTTTTGTATTTTTCGTCTTTTTTTGTATATATTCCAATATATTTTTCATTCTCTTTTTCCATTTTTAAATTAAATATACCCTCCGGTAACCCGCCTCACTCAATGTGACACGGATCCGCAATTTTTTTAGACCCTATAGCCAAAACTTTCATCAGAATGTAGCCAGCTAATTTAGCTAAGTTACTAGCCATTTAGTCATTGTTAGCCACTGCTAACGGCCTTTCCCCTCAGCTCAGGCACCAGACGTTTTTTTTGCCTGGATAATACCTGCCAGCCTCGGACTGTTTTTCTCCACTACAACGCTAGATTCCTGCCGACATTGATCATCACAGCTAGCTATCTTCAACTGAGTGACCCAGCCCCGAAGCTAGCCCTGAGCCAGGCGCATCTCCCAGCTAGCAAACTGAATTCCCACAACTACATTACCTCTTTTGCCATCTGGCCCGGTCCCTTCGTCGACACCGTACCACCACGACTGGTCCGCAGACGTAATCACATCAGTTGTGCCTTCAACCGGCCTTTGCCGGACGACGGAGCAGACGCTTCTACTTACCCCGGACTGCTAACTTTAAACGCCGTGTCTCCCGCGTGCTAGCGTAGTAACAACTACCTAGCTGCTGCCCTGTTTCATCTATTGCTGTTGTCTTACCCGTTGTTGACTTAGCAAGCTCTCCCAATCAACACCTGTGATTGCTTTATGCCTCGCTTTATGTCTCTCTCAAATGTCAATATGCCTTGTATACTGTTGTTTAGGATAATTATCATTGTTTTAGTTTTCTGCGGAGCCCCTAGTCCCACTGTACATGCCTTAGATACCTCCTTTGTCCCACCTCCCACACATGCAGCGACCTCACCCAGTATAACCAGCATGTCCAGAGATGCAACCTCTCTTGTCATCACTCAGGGCCTGGGCTTACCTCCACTGTACCCGCACCCTACCATACCCCTGTCTGCACATTATGCCCTGAATCTATTCTACCACGCCCAGAAACCTGCTCCCTTTATTCTCTGTCCCCAACGCACCAGACGACCAGTTTTGCTAGCCTTTAGCCGTACCCTCATCTACTCCTCCTCTGTTCCTCGGGTGATGTGGAGGCTAACCCAGGCCCTGTGTGTTCCCAGGCACTTTCATTTGTTGACTTCTGTAATCGAAAAAGCCTTGGTTTCATGCATGTTAACATCAGATGCCTCCTCCCTAAGTTTGTTTTACTCACTGCTTTAGCACACTCCGCCAACCCCGATGTTTTAGCCGTGTCTGATCCTGGCTTAGGAAGGCCACCAAAAATTCGGAGATTTCCATACCCAACTACATTTTCCGTCAAGATAGAACTGCCAAAGGGGGAGGAGTTGCAATCTACTACAGAGATAGCTTGCAAAGTTCTGTCATACTTTCCAGGTCTATGCCCAAACAGTTCGAGCTTCTAATTTTTTAAATTACTCTCTCCAGAAATAAGTCTCTCACTGTTGCCGCCTGTTATAGACCCCCCTCAGCTCCCAGCTGTGCCCTGGACACCATATGTGAATTGATTGTCCCCCATCTATCTTCAGAGTTCGTTCTGTTAGGTGACCTAAACTGGGATATGCTTAATTAACACCCTAGCAGTCCTACAATCTAAGATAGATGCCCTCAAACTCACACAAATTATCAAGGAAACCACCAGGTACAACCCTAAATCCGTAAACATGGGCACCCTCATAGATATTATCCTGACCAACTTGCCCTCCAAATACATCTCTGCTGTTTTCAATCAGGATCTCAGCGATCACTGCCTCATTGCCTGAATCCGCTATGGGTCCGTGGTCAAACGACCACCGCTCATCACTGTCAAACGCTCCCTAAAACACTTCTGCGAGCAGGCCTTTCTAATCGACCTGGCACAGGTATCCTGGAAGGAAATTGACCTCATCCCGTCAGTCGAGGATGCCCTGTCGTTCTTTAAAAGTAATTTCCTCACCATCTTAAATAAGCATCCCCCTTTCAAAAAATGTAGAACTAAGAACAGATATAGCCCTTGGTTCACTCCAGACCTGACTGCCCTTGACCAGCACAAAAACATCCTGTGGTGGACTGCAATAGCATCGAATTGCCCCCGTGATATGCAACTGTTCAGGGAAGTCAGGAACCAATACACACAGGCAGTCAGGAAAGCAAAGGCTAGCTTTTTCAAACAGAAATTTGCATCCTGTAGATCTAACTCCAAAAAGTTTTGGGACACTGTAAATTCCATGGAGAACAAGAGCACCTCCTCCCAGCTGCCCACTGCACTGAGGCTAGGTGACACGGTCACCACCGATAAATCCATGATAATCGAAAATTTCAATAAGCATTTCTCTACGGCTGGCCATGCTTTCCTCCTGGCTACCCCAACCCCGGCCAACAGCTCCCCCTCTTCAAAGGGGGTGACACTCTAGACCCAAACTGTTACAGACCTATATCCATCCTGCACTGCCTTTCTAAAGTCTTTGAAAGCCAAGTTAATAAACAGATCACTGACCATTTCGAATCCCACCGTACCTTCTCCGCTGTGCAATCCGCTTTCCGAGCTGGTCACGGGTGCACCTCAGCCACGCTCAAGGTACTAAACGATATCATAACGGCCATCGATAAAAGACAGTACTGTGCAGCCGTCTTCATCGACCTGGCCAAGGCTTTCGACTCTGTCAATCACCGTATTCTTATTGGCAGACTCAACAGCCTTGGTTTCTCAAATAACTGCCTCACCTGGTTCACCAACTACTTCGCAGACAGAGTTCAGTGTGTCAAATCAGAGGGCCTGTTGTCCGGACCTCTGGCAGTCTCTATAGGGGTTCCACAGGGTTCAATTCTCGGGGCGACTCTTTTCTCTGTATATATCAACGATGTCGCTCTTGCTGCGGGTGATTCCCTGATCCACCTCTACGCAGACAACACCATTCTGTATACATCTGGCCCTTCTTTGGACACTGTGTTAACTAACCTCCAAACGAGCTTCAATGCCATACAACACTCCTTCCGTGGCTTCCAACTGCTCTTAAACGCTAGCAAAACCAAATGCATGCTTTTCGACCGTTCGCTGCCCGCACCCGCCCGCCCGACTAGCATCACTACTCTGGACGGTTCTAACCTAGAATACGTGGACAACTACAAATACCTAGGTGTCTGGCTAGACTGTAAATTCTCCTTCCAGACTCATATCTAACATCTCCAATCCAAAATCAAATCTAGAATCGTCTTTCTATTTCGCAACAAAGCCTCCTTCACCCACGCCGCCAAACTTACCCTAGTAAAACTGACCATCCTACCAATCCTCGACTTCGGCGATGTCATCTACAAAATAGCTTCCAATACTCTACTCAGCAAATTGGATGCAGTCTATCACAGTGCCATCCGTTTTGTTACCAAAGCACCTTATACCACCCACCACTGCGACCTGTATGCTCTAGTCGGCTGGCCCTCGCTACATATTCGTCGCCAGACCCACTGGCTCCAGGTCATCTACAAGTCTATGCTAGGTAAAGCTCCGCCTTATCTCAGCTCACTGGTCACTATAACAACACCCACCCGTAGCACACGCTCCAGCAGGTATATCTCACTGGTCATCCCCAAAGCCAACACCTCCTTTGGCCGCCTATCCTTCCAGTTCTCTGCTGCCAGTGACTGGAACGAATTGCAAAAATCGCTGAAGCTGGAGACTTACATTTCCCTCACTAACTTTAAACATCAGCTATCTGAGCAGCTAACCGATCGCTGCAGCTGTACATAGTCCATCTGTAAATAGCCCACCCAATCTACCTACCTCATCCCCATATTGTTTTTATTTACTTTGCTGCTCTTTTGCACACCAGTATCACTACTTACACACCATCATCTGCTCATCTATCACTCCAGTGTTAATCTGCTAAATTGTAATTGCTATACCTCCTCATGCTATTTGCAGACACTGTATATAGACTTTCTTTTTTCTATTGTGTTGACTGTACTCTTGTTTATTCCATGTAACTCTGTGTTGTTGTTTCTGTTGCACTGCTTTGCTTTATCTTGGTCAGGTCCCAGTTGTAAATGAGAACTTGTTCTCAACTAGCCTACCTGGTTAAATAAAGGTGAAATTTCAAATCAAATAAAATACACAACACACACGCATACCAACACAACACAAACACACATACACATTACACATGCACAAAACACACTTTTACGCTCATACTTTGCTGCTGATACTCTGTTCTTTATTTGACTCATATTATTGTCTATCCTGATGGCTAGTCACTTTACCCTGTCTTCGTGTACATGCTGTGCATTCGGAAAGTATTCAGACACCTTCAGTTTTTCCACATTTTGTTACGTTACAGTCTTATTCTAAAATGGATTAAATCAAACGTTTTCCTCATCAATCTACACACAACACCACATAATGATAAAGCGAAAACAGGTTTTAAGAATTTTACAAATTTATAAGAAAATAAAAAACAGAAATACCTTATTTACATACAGTAAGTATTCAGACCCTTTGCTATGAGACTCGAAATTGAGCTCAGGTGCATCCTGTTTCCATTGATCATCCTTGAGATGTTTCTACAACTTGATTGTAGTCCACCTGTGGTAAATTCGATTGATTGGACATGATTTGGAAAGGCACACACATGTCAATGCAAGGTCCCACGGTTGACAATGCATGTCTTGCAACCAAGCTATTTAGGTCGAAGGAATTGTCCGTAGAGCTCCGAGACAGGATTATGTCGAGGCACAGATCTGGGGAAGGGTACCAAAACATTTCTGCAGCATTGAAGGTCCCCAAGAACACAGTGGCCTCCATCATTCTGAAATGGAAGAAGTTTGGAACCACCAAGACTCTTCCTAGAGCTGGCCGCCCAGCCGAACTGAGAAATCCGGGGAGAAAAGCCTTGGTCATGGAGGTGACCAAGAATCCTATGGCCACTCTGACAGAGCTCCAGAGTTCCTCTGTGGAGATAGAAGAACCTTCCAGAAGGACAACTATCTCTGCAGCACTTCACAAATCAGGCCTTTATGGTTGAGTGACCAGACGGATGCCACTCCTCAGTAAAAGGCACATGACAGCACACTTGGAGTTTGCCAAAAGGCACCTAAAGACTCACATACCATGAGAAAGAAGATTCTCTGGTCGAATGAAACCAAGATTGAACTCTTTGTCCTGAATTCCAAGCGTCACGTCTGGAGGAAACCTGGCACCATCCTTACGGTGAAGCATGGATGTGGCAGCATCATACTGTGGGGATGTTTTTCAGCGGCAGGGACTGGAAGGATCGAGGTAAAGATGAACAGAGAAAAGTACAGAGGATCCAGAGCGCTCAGGACCTCAGACTGGAGGTTCACCTTCCAACAGGACAACGACCCTAAGCACACAGCCAAGACAACACAGGAGTGGCTTCGGGACAAGTCTCTGAATGTCCTTGAGTGGCCTAGCCAGAGCCCAGACTTTAACCTGATCAAACATCTCTGGAGAGACCTTAAAATGGCTGTGCAGCGACGCTCTCCATCCAACCTGACAGATCTTGAGAGGATCTGCAGAGTAGAATGGGAGAAACTCCCCAAAAACAGGTGTGGCAAGCTTGTGGTGTCGTACCCAAGAGGATTCGAGGCTGTAATCGCTGCCAAAGGTGCTTCAACAAATGACTGAGTAAAGGCTCTGAATACTTATATGTAAATGTGATTTTTTTTTAAATAAAGTAGCAAACATTTCTAAAAACCTGTTTTTGCTTTGTCATTTTGGGGTATTGTGTGTAGATTGATGATAGGGGGGGAAATGATTTAATACATTTCAGAATAAGGCTGTAACATAACAAAATGTGGAAAAAGTTGAGGGGTCTGAATACTTTCCGAATGCACAGTATCTACCTCAAATACATCGTACCTAATATTCCCTGTATATAGCTCCACATTAGTCTGGTACTGGTAGAATATTCCCTGTATAAAAATCCTGTCTTGTGTATTTTATTTTATTCCTTTTGTGTTACTATTTTATTTGTATTATTATTTTTAAACTGCATCATTGGGAAGGGCTCGTAAGCAAGCATTTCACAAGTCTACACCAGTTGTATTTGGCTGTGATTTGATTTGTGAAATAATCCATGGATTATTTTGAATACAGGTGATTATGATTCTTGGCATCATAACAACAATAGTCAGAGGAGTGGCATTGCAAGTTCCAACAGAATCACCTATATTCTCAACAGACCTACTGTATTTTCATGACAGTTTTTTCTTGGGCACAAAACGCAGTGCGGTACCCTTAGCACGCATATTTGAATTTTGGAACTAGAGGATGTTACAGCATGCTTTAACTATTACCATCATCTATGAATAAGTTGTTTTTAGGTGGTTTGAACAACCAATAGATGTACTACAAACTTAGAGCTCGAACGATATATAGTTTCACAAATATTATTGGACAATATTGGCCTTTTACCTTTATATTCATAAAGGATGATCATTCCATACCGATACTCAATAAATAATATGAAAATAGGGAATATTTTTTCTCACCAAGTGTATAGATGTGTGTTTGTGTGTGTGTACAGTATAGTACAGTACAGTACAGTACAGTACAGTACAGTACAGTACAGTACAGTAGACAAATATCTCTACAATAGAGAACAGAGCCTGTAATCTGAGGATAATGTTGTATTGTGTTGAATACATAGCGAACATGTCTTTAAACAATACTCCCTGGGAACCATTTCAAGACAAGACCTGTTTCTTGGTGGACTGTTTCCATATCTTTCTGACAGAGGCAT
Organism: Salvelinus alpinus; assembly: GCF_045679555.1. Lineage (NCBI taxonomy): Eukaryota > Metazoa > Chordata > Actinopteri > Salmoniformes > Salmonidae > Salvelinus > Salvelinus alpinus. Next base: position 26,433,435 of record NC_092117.1, read on the forward strand.
GCCCATAAGGGCAGTTACTTTTATAAATGGCCAGCTGGGTATGTCTATGTTTGTTGTTTATATGGTAACTATGGTTGCAAAGCTACTGTTAATGTACCTAAGTTACCGGAATCTTCAGAAATGTTGGTAATTAACCGGTAATCTATGGTAACTTTAGTAATTTATACTTGATTTGTATTTTATTCATATATAGTATACATTTGTTATATCTATGTCCATATTGTCTATGAGTATCTAGTGGACAGACCATATGGTTCAAGAGAATATGGCCTAATTAATGAAAAAAGGCATCTAGTCAATGGGGCAGCAGGTAGCTTAGTGGTTAGAGTGTTGGACTAGTAACTGAAAGGTTGCATGATCAAATCCCCGAGCTGACAAGGTAAAGATCTGTCATTCTGCCCCTGAACAAGGCAGTTAACCCACTGGTCCTATGCTGTCATTGAAAATAAGAATTTGTTCTTAACTGACCTGTCTGATTAAATAAAGATAAAACAATGGCATCATTTTCAATTAAATCTGCAACTCTTCAAACTATTGACTTTTTTCACAACTGCCACCAGTTTGGCGCCAAAACATTTACAACAAAGACATATTGACATAGTAAAATACATAAAAGTGTCTAACAATATATATAAAGTATATTTCATCCTGAAACCCACATACAGTACAGTATAAAACAAGAATGGTATCACTAAGTTGATGGTTTATCTCTTATTTTAGATATTATATATGTGATAAGGCCACACAGATGGACAGATATAATTACAGACACCTGTGACAATCTTAAGTACCCAAATAGGACACTAGATGTCACCTGATAAAATTCAAAATAAAGATTGAATGTTACCGAAATTCTGGTAATTTCCTGGTGAACTTTTAATGTTTCCAGTAATATACCCTTCCTTTGCAACGCTAATTGTAATCCAGGTACTGCTTTCGAATATAACACATCTTGTTTTCTATACAGTAACTTCATTTCTTGTTAAAGCTTATCTTTCTCAGCTGTTCCAGACTGTTCAGTTTTATGGAGCATTTCAAAAGGTAGGATGTGAAAATCTAAGTAATAATACACTACATGACCAAAAGTATGTGGATACCTGCTTGTCGAGCATCTCATTTCAAAATCATGGGCATTAATATGGAGTTGGTCCCCCCTTTGCTTCTATAACAGCCTCTGCTCTTCTTGGAAGGCTTTCCACTAGATGTTGGAACATTGCTGTGGGGACTTGCTTCCATTCAGCCACAAGAGCATTAGTGAGGTTGGGCACTAATGTTGGACGATTAGGCCTGGCTCACAGTCCATGTTCCAATTAATCCCAAAGGTGTTTGATGAGGTTGAGGTCAGGGCTCTGTGCAGGCCAGTCAATTTCTTCCACTCCGATCTCGACAAACCATTTCTGCATGGACCTCACTTTGTGCATGGGGGCATTGTCATGCTGAAACAGGAAAGGGCCTTCCCCAAACTGTTGCAACGAAGTTGGTAGCACAGAATTGACTAGACTGTTATTGTATACTGTAGCGTTAAGATTTCCCTTCACTGGAACTAAGGGGCCCAAACCATGAAAAACAGCCCCAGACCATTATTCCTCCTCCACCAAACTTTACAGTTGGCACTATGCATTCGGTCAGGTAGCGTTCTCCTGGCATCCGCCAAACCCAGATTAGTCCGTTGGACTGCCAGATGGTGAAGAGTGATTCATCACTCCAGAGAACGCATTTCCACTGCTCCAGAGTCCAATGGTGGCGAGCTTTACACCACTCCAGCCGATGCTTGGCATTGCGCATGGTGATCTTAGGCTTGTGTGCGGCTGCTCGGTCATGGAAACCCATTTCATGAATCTCCCAATGAACAGTTATTGTGTGGATGTTGCTTCCAGAGGCAGTTTGGAACTCGGTAGTGAGTGTTGCAACCAAGGAAAGATGATTTTTACGTGCTATATGCTTCAGCACTCGGCAGCCCCGTTCTGTGAGCTTGTGTGGCCTACCACTTCAAGGTTGAGCCGTTGTTGCTCCTAGACGTTTCCACTTCACAATAATAGCACTTATAGTTGACCGGGGTAGCTCTAACAGGGCAGAAATTTGACGAACTGACTTGTTGGAAAGGTGGCATCCTATGACGGTCGACCTGAAAACACCCGCTCTCACACCAACCTGACAAACACCCGCTCTCACACCGACCTGAAAACACCCCCGCTCTCACACCGACCTGACAAACACCCGCTCTCACACCGACCTGAAAACACCCCCGCTCTCACACCGACCTGACAAACACCGACTCTCACACCAACATGACAAACACCGTTTCTCACACCGACCTGACAAACCCCCGCTCTCACACCGACCTGACAAACACCGACTCTCACACCAACATGACAAACACCGTCTCTCACACCGACCTGACAAACCCCCGCTCTCACACCAACATGACAAACACCGTCTCTCACACCGACCTGAAAACACCCCCTTTCACACCGACCTGACAAACACCGACACTCATACCAACCTGACAAACACCGACTCTCACACCGACCTGACAAAAACCGTCTCTCACACCGACCTGACAAACACCCACTTTCACACCGACCTGACAAACACCGACTCTCACATCGACCTGACAAACACCCCCTTTCACACCGACCTGACAAACACCGACTCTCATACCAACCTGACAAACACCCGCTCTCACACCGACCTGACAAACACCCGCTCTCACACCAACCTGACAAACACCCGCTTTCACACTAACATGACAAACACCGTCTCTCACACCGACCTGACAAACCCCCGCTCTCACACCGACCTGACAAACACCGACTCTCACACCAACATGACAAACACCGTCTCTCACACCGACCTGACAAACCCCCGCTCTCACACCAACATGACAAACACCGTCTCTCACACCGACCTGAAAACACCCCCTTTCACACCGACCTGACAAACACCGACACTCATACCAACCTGACAAACACAGACTCTCACACCGACCTGACAAACACCGTCTCTCACACCGACCTGACAAACACCCACTTTCACACCGACCTGACAAACACCGACTCTCACATCGACCTGACAAACACCCCCTTTCACACCGACCTGACAAACACCGACTCTCATACCAACCTGACAAACACCCGCTCTCACACCGACCTGACAAACACCCGCTCTCACACCAACCTGACAAACACCCGCTTTCACACTAACCTGACAAACACCGACTCTCACATCGACCTGAAAACACCCGCTCTCACACCGACCTGAAAACACCCGCTCTCACACCGACATGACAAACACCCGCTCTCACACCGACCTGAAAACACCCCCGCTTTCACACCGACATGACAAACACCCGCTCTCACACCGACCTGAAAACACCCGCTCTCACACCGACCTGACAAACACCCGCTTTCACACTAACCTGACAAACACCCGCTCTCACACCGACCTGACAAACACCCGCTTTCACACTAACCTGACAAACACCCGCTCTCACACCGACCTGAAAACACCCCCGCTCTCACACCGACCTGACAAACACCGACTCTCACACCAACATGACAAACACCGTCTCTCACACCGACCTGACAAACCCCCGCTCTCACACCAACATGACAAACACCGTCTCTCACACCGACCTGAAAACACCCCCTTTCACACCGACCTGACAAACACCGACTCTCATACCAATCTGACAAACACCGACTCTCACACCGACCTGACAAACACCGTCTCTCACACCGACCTGACAAACACCCACTTTCACACCGACCTGACAAACACCGACTCTCACATCGACCTGACAAACACCCCCTTTCACACCGACCTGACAAACACCGACTCTCATACCAACCTGACAATACCCGCTCTCACACCGACCTGACAAACACCCGCTCTCACACCAACCTGACAAACACCCGCTTTCACACTAACCTGACAAACACCGACTCTCACATCGACCTGAAAACACCCGCTCTCACACCGACCTGAAAACACCCGCTCTCACACCGACCTGAAAACACCCGCTCTCACACCGACCTGACAAACACCCGCTTTCACACTAACCTGACAAACACCTGCTCTCACACCGACCTGACAAACACCCGCTTTCACACTAACCTGACAAACACCCGCTCTCACACCGACATGACAAACACCGACTCTCACACCGACCTGACAAACACCCGCTCTCACACCAACCTGACAAACACCGACTCTCACACCGACCTGACAAACACCCGCTCTCACACCGACATGACAAACACCCGCTCTCACACCAACCTGACAAACATCCACTCTCACACCGACCTGACAAACACCCACTCTCACACCAACCTGACAAACACCCGCTTTCACACTAACCTGACAAACACCCGCTCTCACACCGACCTGACAAACACCCGCTCTCACACCGACCTGACAAACACTGACTCTCACACCGACCTGACAAACACCGTCTCTCACACCGACATGACAAACACCCGCTCTCACACCGACCTGACAAACACCCGCTCTCACACCGACCTGACAAACACCGTCTCTCACACCAACCTGACAAACACCCCCTTTCACACCGACCTGACAAACACCGACTCTCACACCGACCTGACAAACACCGACTCTCACACCGACCTGACAAACCCCCGCTCTCACACCGACCTGACAAACACCCGCTCTCACACCAACCTGACAAACACCCGCTCTCACACCAACCTGACAAACACCGACTCTCATACCGACCTGAAAACACCCGCTCTCACACCGACCTGACAAACACCGACTCTCACACCAACCTGACAAACACCCGCTCTCACACAAACCTGACAAACACCGACTCTCATACCGACCTGAAAACACCCGCTCTCACACCGACCTGACAAACACCGACTCTCACACCGACCTGACAAACACCCGCTCTCACACCGACCTGACAAACACCCGCTCTCACACCAACCTGACAAACACCCGCTCTCACACCAACCTGACAAACACCGACTCTCATACCGACCTGAAAACACCCGCTCTCAAACCGACCTGACAAACACCGACTCTCACACCAACCTGACAAACACCCGCTCTCACACCAACCTGACAAACACCGACTCGCATACCGACCTGAAAACACCCGCTCTCACACCGACCTGACAAACACCGACTCTCACACCGACCTGACAAACACCGACTCTCATACCGACCTGACAAACACCGACTCTCACACCAACCTGACAAACACCGACTCTCACACCGACCTGACAAACACCCGCTCTCACACCGACCTGACAAACACCTGCTCTCACACCAACCTGACAAACACCCGCTCTCACACCAACCTGACAAACACCGACTCTCATACCGACCTGAAAACACCCGCTCTCACACCGACCTGACAAACACCGTCTCTCACACCGACCTGACAAACACCGACTCTCACACCGACCTGACAAACACCGACTCTCACACCGACCTGACAAACACCGACTCTCACACCGACCTGACAAACACCCGCTCTCACACCGACCTGACAAACACCCGCTCTCACACCAACCTGACAAACACCCGCTCTCACACCAACCTGACAAACACCGACTCTCATACCGACCTGAAAACACCCGCTCTCACACCGACCTGACAAACACCGACTCTCACACCAACCTGACAAACACCCGCTCTCACACCAACCTGACAAACACCGACTCTCATACCGACCTGAAAACACCCGCTCTCACACCGACCTGACAAACACCGACTCTCACACCGACCTGACAAACACCCGCTCTCACACCGACCTGACAAACACCCGCTCTCACACCAACCTTGCAAACACCCGCTCTCACACCAACCTGACAAACACCGACTCTCATACCGACCTGACAAACACCGACTCTCACACCAACCTGACAAACACCGACTCTCACACCGACCTGACAAACACCCGCTCTCACACCGACCTGACAAACACCTGCTCTCACACCAACCTGACAAACACCCGCTCTCACACCAACCTGACAAACACCGACTCTCATACCGACCTGAAAACACCCGCTCTCACACCGACCTGACAAACACCGTCTCTCACACCGACCTGACAAACACCGACTCTCACACCGACCTGACAAACACCCGCTCTCACACCAACCTGACAAACACCGACTCTCACACCGACCTGACAAACACCCGCTCTCACACCGACCTGACAAACACCGACTCTCACACCGACCTGACAAACACCCGCTCTCACACCGACCTGACAAACACCGACTCTCACACCGACCTGACAAACACCGACTCTCATACCGACCTGACAAACACCCGCTCTCACACCAACCTGACAAACACCGACTCTCACACCAACCTGACAAACACCGACTCTCACACCGACCTGACAAACACAGACTCTCACACCGACCTGACAAACACCCGCTCTCACACCAACCTGACAAACACCCGCTCTCACACCAACCTGACAAACACCGACTCTCATACCGACCTGAAAACACCCGCTCTCAAACCGACCTGACAAACACCGACTCTCACACCAACCTGACAAACACCCGCTCTCACACCAACCTGACAAACACCGACTCGCATACCGACCTGAAAACACCCGCTCTCACACCGACCTGACAAACACCGACTCTCACACCAACCTGACAAACACCGACTCTCATACCGACCTGACAAACACCGACTCTCACACCAACCTGACAAACACCGACTCTCACACCGACCTGACAAACACCCGCTCTCACACCGACCTGACAAACACCTGCTCTCACACCAACCTGACAAACACCCGCTCTCACACCAACCTGACAAACACCGACTCTCATACCGACCTGAAAACACCCGCTCTCACACCGACCTGACAAACACCGTCTCTCACACCGACCTGACAAACACCGACTCTCACACCGACCTGACAAACACCGACTCTCACACCGACCTGACAAACACCGACTCTCACACCGACCTGACAAACACCCGCTCTCACACCGACCTGACAAACACCCGCTCTCACACCAACCTGACAAACACCCGCTCTCACACCAACCTGACAAACACCGACTCTCATACCGACCTGAAAACACCCGCTCTCACACCGACCTGACAAACACCGACTCTCACACCAACCTGACAAACACCCGCTCTCACACCAACCTGACAAACACCGACTCTCATACCGACCTGAAAACACCCGCTCTCACACCGACCTGACAAACACCGACTCTCACACCGACCTGACAAACACCCGCTCTCACACCGACCTGACAAACACCCGCTCTCACACCAACCTTGCAAACACCCGCTCTCACACCAACCTGACAAACACCGACTCTCATACCGACCTGACAAACACCGACTCTCACACCAACCTGACAAACACCGACTCTCACACCGACCTGACAAACACCCGCTCTCACACCGACCTGACAAACACCTGCTCTCACACCAACCTGACAAACACCCGCTCTCACACCAACCTGACAAACACCGACTCTCATACCGACCTGAAAACACCCGCTCTCACACCGACCTGACAAACACCGACTCTCACACCGACCTGACAAACACCGACTCTCACACCGACCTGACAAACACCCGCTCTCACACCAACCTGACAAACACCGACTCTCACACCGACCTGACAAACACCCGCTCTCACACCGACCTGACAAACACCGACTCTCATACCGACCTGACAAACACCCGCTCTCACACCGACCTGACAAACACCGACTCTCACACCGACCTGACAAACACCGACTCTCATACCGACCTGACAAACACCCGCTCTCACACCAACCTGACAAACACCGACTCTCACACCAACCTGACAAACACCGACTCTCACACCGACCTGACAAACACAGACTCTCACACCGACCTGACAAACACCGACTCTCACACCGACCTGACAAACACCCGCTCTCACACCAACCTGACAAACACCGACTCTCACACCGACCTGAAAACACCCGCTCTCACACCGACATGACAAACACCCGCTCTCGCACCCACATAAATACACACATCAGCTCGAGCAAGCCAATCCACACACACAACAAGACAACTCACATAAGCAGTGGTGGAAAAAGTACCCAATTGTCACTTTTATTTATAGATTTTTCTCCACTTTCGTCATATCAAATTATGATCTTGTCTCATCGCTGCAACTCCCCAATGGGCTCGGGAGAGGTGAATGTCGAGTCACGCGTCCTCCGAAACTTGACCCGCCAAACTGAACTGTGCTCCTTAACACCCGTCCGCTTAACCCGGAAGCCAGCCGCACCAATGTGTCGGAGGAAACACTGTTCAACTGACGACCGAAGTACCTGTAAGTACCTGTAAGTACCTGTAAGTACCCAGAAAATCAATACTCATCATCTGCTATTTGTCAACAATGGTTAATATAGACTGTTATGTTAGATGTACACCACTAGATGGAGATATTGCTTTTTGTAATGTGGAAAGGGAAGTAAACAATACTGTTTTATATTTAGCAGAAACAGTACAGTATATCTATGCAAGGTGTCACACATGGCATGCTTGGGCTAGTATAGCAAGTTTATTTTGTCTCTCTGTCATCTATGGCTGTATTTTCCAGAGATCCAGGGCTCCCGAGTGGCACAGCGGTCTAAGCCACTGCATCTCAATGCAAGAGGCGTCACTACAGTCCCTGGTTTGAATCCAGGCTGCATCACATCTGGCTGTGATTGGGAGTCCCATAGAGTGGTGCCCAGTGTTGTCTGGGGTAGGCTGTCATTGTAAATAAGAATTTGTTCTTAATTGACTTGCCTAGTTAAATATAAAATAAAAATAGTCTTAAAGTTCAATATTAATCAGATGTCAGTATTAAGGATACTTGACAGAAGTCTGTACTAGAGTGGGATTATTATTAGAAATAGAACACATGACAAATGAGACAGTTCCCCGAATGAACATCAATCTGCTTTATCTCAACACCACATCGTCAGACAAATAACCAATAGATGTATGTTCAACATAATAACATGTTTAAACAATTTAAAACTAGAAGAAAGTTCTGAACTTTCAGAGGAAGAAGACTGTCATTATAACTCTCTACGATAGTACAAATATTGACTGTGCTGCTTGACGGCAACCCAACAAGGCATCATATTCATGTTTTTCAATTGATAAACATATGTCATTAGAAAAGGTGAAGATAAACACATAGGAAATGTAGGCATTCATGGTATTTTTGTCCCTGTAGGCATTAATGTGCAAAAAAAACAAACACATTCTTCTCTTTCAAAATATGGATACATCTCAACTCATATTTTCAAACACAGCAGCAGGTGAAGGAATCATTGATCACTTGTTTTTTCTTTTTTTGGGGGGGGGCACCTTTTGAACATCCATGGCTCTGTTTGGTCTTGAATGACATCTTAGTATTAGTATATGTGAAACACAAGTCCATATTTCACAGTGTAGGTTTATAACGCACTTTGTGAACAACACTACAAAGTGATGCGTCCAATCACAATAGAGCAATTCCACAATAACGGAATTACGCTTTGATTCAGATTCTCTGCATTAGAATGTATGCCAAAGAAAAACCATTGATTTTAAAGTTTAAAAATCACCCTCAGTTTTCCCAAAACTGTTAAATATCTCTGACATGACACCTTGAGCTTGTGGGGAAAATATTTTGGTTATTGAACTACAATAAGTGAAGTGGATTTACATCTGGTAACGGAATTATGGTAATGGTAATTACAGCATGAGTCCCTGATCTGTACAACACAGAAATGCATAATTATGGATATGCATGTCATTCTCTTCATGGTGATGTATCCTGAATAGGTACACAAAGGTAGAATTATGCAATATCCTAATTTTGCATGTTTGGGTATTATTCTACACACTGGCTATTATTCTAAGGAGCTCTGCCCCCAAACAAGACAACATTTGGTTGGTCTGGACCAGACCAAATCTGAATCAATCACTGAGATCTATGTTTCACAAGTTTGGACATCACAGTACAGCACAGTAGAGTACAGTTCAATATATTATACTATATTATACTATAGTGTCCTAGAGTAGACTATAGTGTACTCTACTGTACCGAACTATACTTTTCGGTACTGTACTCTACTGTGCTTCACTGTACTGTGATGTCCAAACTTGTGAAACATAGATGTCTATGATTGGTTCAGATTCTGTGTTTTGATGCACAGTATTTCTAAGACATTTTAAGACTTTTTCCATCTGACCAGAAATCAAAGCCTTTGCTGATTTTTAGGATGGAAAATGGTTGGAAACGTAAATATGCCTTACTTTCTCAAAAAGATAGACTCTTAGCTTTCATTTGACATGCTCCCATGCACTTCACATGTTGGTGCTCATGGGTCCTTTTACATGGAAATGCCCAGTACAAATAGCTTCTCTTCAGTGAATTTTAGTGCAATCTATTTAATGTTATACACAAATGTATATGTTATTATTGCATAACTTTGGTGTTACATTGCATGTTTAATGTAGTCATAATCTTCAAAATAATAAACAAACAAACACTGGTACTAAGTGATGTGTTATTCTACAGAGCCACCAATTCTTAATCAACTTTTATTTAAAAAAAATAAAAATAGAGTAACTTTTCCTGACTGGTAATCAACACAGAATTTGTGATGGTGTTATAGGATTTTCACAAGTTCACGTTGACAGGAATAACTGCATTTTGTTGTTCCTGGAACATTATTGTTTTGCTTCCATTAAGGAACAACACACTTTGGTATTACAGTAACATCCACTCACTCAATAAAAAATGCTTACAAAAATGTCTCAACATGCAGGGACGGTCCCTGCTAGCTTTGGTTCGTCATGTGCTGCCTTGTACGTCGGTAGATCCATTTGGCCATTCTTCAAGGAGGCGAACGTTGAATCGGCATCGCTGGTGGAGAATGTTTGTGGTCCCCAGCATCGTTGGATCAGCATGACAGTAGCCAGAAAGAGTGAGCTGAGGATAAGAGAGAATCCACTGAGGAAGAATGCTGCAGTATAGTCACCAGTCCAGTCCACCAACCAGCCTGAAACCAAGAGAAAGAGTTAGGCTGGGAATTTCAACAGGAAGTTTCATACCAACAACAAAGTACAGACTATAACATACTGAGAACGATGGAATCATGATATTCAGAATCAAGATGTGCAATTTGAAAATTGTGTATGTACATGCACTATGTGTGTTAGTATTGAGGTGTTCTCTCCTCATCCTCACCTCCTATTGGTGGGCTAACCAGGTAGGGTATGGCATGTAAGAAGTTGACCACACCCAGGGCTGAGGATAGGTACGATGAGCCCACCAAGTCAGACGTCACCACTGGTATGAGGGCAGAGTAGGCACCATCAAAATAGCCATAGAGCATGGAGAAAGGCACCAGCAGGGTGAAGGAACGTAGCAGAGGAATCAGGAGGCAGGAGAGACCCTCCATACCCACAGCAAACATGAAGCTCACTTTCCGGTACTTCTTCACACACCTACAAGAGGGAAACGCAGACTTAGCTGGCAGTATGTTACAGCTGGCAGTATGTTACAACACTAGAGAATGTGGCCATACAGTGTGTGACAGGCCCAAGACCATAGTTTTGAAAGCATCATGACAAATATTTTGACTATGGCTACAGTCTATTTGGGTGATGCTATAGAAAATGTGTGTGTGGGGGGGTGAAAACTATTCTCTATATGTAACATACTTCCTGTCAGTGAGCCAGCTGAACGTGATGTTTCCTACGATTCCGGTGACCCCCAGGATGGACATGAGGAAGGCAGCCTGCTGGTGCTCCACGCCCACACTGAGGGCATAAGGCACCAGGTAGGCAAAGGGCACACTGCAGCCGTACGCCAGGAACAGGAAGGACACGGACAGCAGCATGAAGTCAGGCATCAGCAGGAAGCTAAACTCCTCCATTGACTGAAGACAGAGGCACCCTCCCAGCTTAGGCCCCGCCAGGGGACCAATTGGCCCAGGGGCAGCCAGGCCAGCCAGAACCTTGGCATCTACTAACTCTGCTAGTTTTGCATCGGCAACCTTTGTGTCTACAGGCTTAACATCAGCAAGCTGGCTACCGATGACAAGGTTCTCCATTAGTTTAATGTCCTTCAGCTTCCCGTTGGCTAGATTTTGATCCGCTAGCTTGATCTCTTCAAGCATTTTCTCTGTTAGCACGCTATTCACATTCACAACCATGCCCTCTACTATCGTCATGTCTGCCAGCCTCGAGTCAGCTAGTTGTACATTCGCAAGGAGTGCCTCTGCTAGTTTCATTTCAGTGAGTTTAATTTCTGCAAGTTTATCAGTTTCAAGCTTAACATCTGTTACATTCACAACCTCTGTATTTGGGTCCAACGGCTTTAAGCCTGGAAGTGTTGTGTCCATTACCTTCCCTTCTGCTAGCTTGGCATCCACCGGTGGGATGGCATACCCATTCTCAAGCTCTGCTGTCTTGTGCCACCTCTGTCCTCTACCTTTAGGCACCAGGGGCCTCATAAGGGCCCCGCAGACACACAGGTTGGACACAAACCCTCCCAGAATCAGCAAGGCCCCCCTCCAGGAGTAATGTTCAATCAGGAGATGCACAGCAGGTGCCAGGATGAAGGTCCCAATCCCAGTCCCAGACATTGCCATCCCATAGGCCAGTGCTTTCCTCTCGTTGAAATAGGACCCAACCATGGCCACCGCTGGAGTGTAGCTGAGGGCAAATCCCAACCCTACGAGAAGAGAGTTGGGGATGGAGTCATGGCAGCTGCAGTTGCGTTCTGTCATTAGATTCAACACAAGTATCCATAATGCAACAGCATCCTCTTGTGCCAAAGTCCTAAAAACAATGTGATGACATCTCCAGTGAGAGACAGGGGCATACCTGTGAGGACGCCCAGGGTGAGGTAGAGGTACTCCAGACTGGTGGCAAAGGAGCTGAGGATCAGGCCGGCAGAGGACAGGACACCTCCCATGATCACAGTGGCTTGGGTGGACAGACGGTTCCCGATGAAGCTGCCAAGAGGAGCTGGGAAAAAACAATACATAGACAAAGTTATCATCCTCACATCAAGAGGAAAATGTGACAGACTTATCGCTTGGATGGGATGTAGTTGAGACTCAATCCACTGTAATACACATCGAGTCGGTTATTGACATGAAAGTTCAGAGCAGGCCAGTAGTAAATGTTTGACTCAAAGATTAAGCCATGCAAGTCTAAGAACACACAGCCAGTACAGTGAAATTGTGAGTGGTTCATTAAACAACCACTTGTAAAAGTCAAACAAACTCTGGTACAGATGTTATGTAAGTCCAGGCGAATGATAAATCGGGGCCAAGTTGAATTATTTGATGTAAATCCTTAAATATCAGTAAAAAGTGCATCAGGATGGATACCACCCTGTTCAAAACAACCTAAGTGGCAAAACAAACAAACTAGCTTTCGATTGGATACTTTTGTGTCCCCAGGGCAAGTCATACAGCTGAGAGAGGATTTTTATAATGAAGAATGTGTTTGTTTTAATTGACTGTGTTTTGTATCTTAATGTGTATTTAATGTCTATATTTATGGTTATCTATAATTGCCTATTGATGTGTTCATTTTTGTATTGTGCACAGCTCATTTTCAAAAGAGAGTTTAGTCTCAATATGGCTAAAAACATTATTATCTTTCCCTATATCTCTTATCATCAACAGCTGTTTCCAAGGGGCTGTGGAGTCCCCATCAGTGGAGGCTCCTCAAAGGAGAAAGGGGAGGACCATCCTCCACAGTGAATTTCATAAAAATACAAATAGTGAAAAAAATGTTTTAAAGTTATCCTTTTTAGATAAAACTATACTCAATATTTTCATGTCACCAAATATTTGATTAAAACACACTGGTTTGCAATGAAGGTGTACAGTAGCCTCAACAGCACTCTGCTGGGTAGCACTATGGTGCAGCTGGAAGAGCACTAGCTTCTGTCCTCCTCGGGGTACATTGACTTCAATACAAAACCTAGGAAACTCATGGACTTACACAGTAATTATGACAACTTCCGGAGGACGTCCTGCAATGTAACAGAGCTCTTGCAGCATGAACTGACATGGTGTTCACCCAATCAAAGGATCAGAGAATGAATCTAGTACTGAAAGAAGAAGCTACAGCTAGCTAGCACTGCAGTGCATAAAATGTGGTGAGTAGTTGACTCAAAGAGAGAGAAAGACAATAGTTGAACAAATGAAGAGACAGATATTTCGTTGTATTTTTTTAAATGTTCACTTAGCTAGCTAGTTTAGCCTACTCAAACAGAGAGGGATGCTATGTTAGCTAGCTGACTATCCAACACTGGGATTCTTCCAAGTCAAGGTAAGCATTTATTCATTTATTGCCACCAGGGCCTGCCAATGTAACTACTAAACTGCACTGCATGATTTTTTACATTTTAGTAGACACTCTTATCCAGAGCAACTTACAGTAGTGAGGGCAGACATTTTCATACTTTTCTTTCCATACTGGTCCCTCTGTGGGAATCAAACCCACAACCCTGGTGTTGGAAGAACCATGCTCTACCAATTGAGCCACACGGGATAATTGTAGTGGGGTTACTAACGCATTAGTTCTAGTAGCTATGTTGACTATGACAATGTAGGCTGTGTGTAGCGGTTAGCAGTCATGATATGGTTTGACTTGGGAAGGTTTTTTTGCCTGGTCACTGACAGCTGATGTGTTGTGAAGGGGAAAGGTGAGAGGAGAGCGCATAGATAGTTGCGAGAAGGAGTTATATATACACAACGAGCAAAGTGATCATGCTGTTTATGTGGCTGCTATGAAAGTGAACTGTCTGCGTGTGATCAAGGGTGTATTCATTCTGCTGATTCTGTTGAAAAACGTTTCTTAAACGGAAGCAAATGGAACGAAAAGGGGATAAACATACCTGAATTTGCCCAACAGAAACTCAGATTTGCAACTGTTGGACTAATGATTACACCCTAGATCAGATAGATACTAGCAAGAGAGTGCAAGCCGGTGTTGAATGTGTCAGTCTCTATCACAGCACCGACCTCCACTTATCCCCATGATTCCAAAGTCACTCCTGGGGATTGCCCAGACTACACTGCATGTGCCCAGACAGCCCTCACACAACTTTTACAATAGCTGAGGGGTACTAAAATCAGGTGAAGACTGCTGGTCAAATCGTTTCATGTAATCATCTGATCATCATGTCAATGTTCCAGATTATGTCATTTCCTTTTGCAAAGTTACAGCAGGTGTATCAAGATTGCCATGTCATGATTAGGAAAGGCAAAGGTTTGGGAAGACAACTTATCATAATGGTCCATCTTCTAATCTTACTTATTAAGGGCACATGTTCTTTTGAGGTTATTGGGCATAAACAGTGCATTTGGAACGTATTCAAACCCCTTCCCTTTTTCCACATTTTGTTATTTTACAGCCTTATTCTAAAATGGATTAAACAAAGCATTTTCCTCATCAATCTACACACAATACCCTATACCCCATAATGACAAAGCAAAAACAGGTTTAGACATTTTTTCAAGTTAAAAAAACGAAATATCACATTTACAGAAAAATTCAGACCGTTTGCTATGAGACTTGAAATTGAGCTCAGGTGCATCCTATTTCCAGTGATCATCCTTGAGATGTTTATATAACTTGATTGGAGTCCACCTGTGGTAAATGTAATTGATTGGACATGATGTCTGCATCATTGAAGGTCCCCAAGAACACAGTGGCCTCCATCATTCTTAAAATGGAAGAAGACTCTTCCTAAAGCTGGCCACCCGGCCAAAATGAGCAATTGGGTGAGAAGGGTTTTGGTCAGGGAGGTGACCAAGAACTTGATGGTAACTCTGACAGAGCTCCAGAGTTCCTCTGTGGAGAAGGGAGAACCTTCCAGAAGGACAACCATCTCTGCAGCATTGCACCAACCAGGCCTTTATGGTAGAGTGGCCAGACAGAAACCACTCCTCAGTAAAAATCACATGACAGCCCGCTTGGAGTTTGCCAAAAGGCACCTAAAGGACTCAGACCATGAGAAACAAGATTCTCTGGTCTGATGAAACCAAGATTGAACTCTTTGACTTGAATGCCAAGAGTCACATCTGGAGGAAACCTGGCACCATCCCTACGGTGAAGCATGGTTGTGGCAGCATCATGCTGTGGGGATGTTTTTCAGCTGCAGGGACTGGGAGACTAGTCAGGATCAAGGGAAAGATAAACAGAGCAAAGTACAGAGAGATCCTTAATGAAAACCTGCTCCAGAGTGCTCAGGACCTCACACTGGGGCAAGGGTTCACCTTCCATCAGGACAACGACCCTAAGCACACAGCTAAGACAATGCAGGAGTGGCTTCGGGACAAGTCTCTGAATGTCCTTGATTGGCCCAGCCAGAGCCCAGACTTGAACCTGATCGAACATCTCTGAGGAGACATGAAAATAGCTGTGCAGCGACGCTCCCCATCCAACCTGACAGAGCTTGAGAGGATCTGCAGAGATGAATGGGAGAAACTCCCCAAATACAGGTGTGCCACACTTGTAGCGTCAAATCCAAGAAGACTTGAGGCTGTAATCGCTGCCAAAGGTGCTTCAAGAAAGTACTGAGTAAAGGGTCTGAATACTTATGTAAATGTCATGTTTAAGTTAACATTTTTAATACATTTGCAAAAATGTTTGTTTTTTTAACTGTTTTTGCTTTGTCATTATGGGGTATTTTGTGTAGATTGATGAGGGGGGAAACTATTTTATCATTTTTAGAATAAGGCTATAACGTAACAAAATGTAGAAATAGTCAAGGGGTCTGAATACTTTCCAAATGCACTGTATGCTGTGTACTAATCTGAATTAGTGTGTGGTTTTGTGCTTGTGAATCGGTTTGTTTTCCTTTTCACCCTTAAAGCCCGATGTCTTATATATGTCACAATGTCTTATGCCACAATGTTTTTAAACACCTGGTAAATTATCTGTATATGAACAATACATAAAAAGAAAACACTATTTTTAAGAACTCAGGTTAATTCTGATATTTCTTTCACAAATTGTTTTTTTGGCCAATCAGATCAGCTCAAAAAATATCTGATGTGTAAAGATCTGATTGATCAAAGGATTAATTAGTGTGGAAAAAAGATCAGAATTGGGCTGAAAGAGATCCTAATAAACAAAGAGATCCTAATAAACACTTTTGGCACAACCTGGTGGCCGATCTTTGTAATTACACATGAAAATGGCTGATTTCACCAGCCTGTAAAAACGGAAATCTGCTCCTCCCAAGGTCTAGTATTTGTCAAAATGTGCATGTCTGGGATTCAATGCATGCAAAATGCTCATAATATGTCCAGAGACGCCTGAGTAAATTTTCTAAGAATTATATTCATTTTTGGCGAAGTGTCGTCACTTGAAATGTTCATGTGATATATAAGAGGTGATGCAAACCACACATTTTATAATACAGTGTCTATTATGTCGGGAAGTAAACTATCTTTTTTTCTTCTTCAGAAATTAGTTATTTGGGGTCTCCTTGGGCAGTCCTAATCACAGCATAATGTTCATGCAAGGAGAACTGGGTCCGGATTTCTGTGTTACACATCAGATGCATCAAGATTTGCCATTTCCTGATAAGGAAAGGCGTATGTTCGGGTATTTCTTATCATAATATGCTACCTCCCAATCAGAATTATTAGGGGCATATATTGCTTTTTAATTTATTGTGAGTATAAAGTGCACTACTAGTACACTTAAACTGTGCTTTTATGCTTGTGGATCTGTTTCTGCTCCTTTTATAGCTAACAGAATCTATGGAGGTAGAATTTCCTCAGGCCCCAGAGATAATTATAAATAGCTTGAGAATTAATCAAACCCAGACAATAAATACATAAATACAGTTTCATTGAATAAAAAGGGACACTCAAGGTGTTCAAATTGCTGGTAAGGAAATCCTCTAGTCATGGCTGACTCTCACCAAAGAGGAAGGTGGTGCAGTCGACTAGCGAGTGTATCCAGGCCGTGCCAGAGTAGTCCCGACCAAAGTGCACCTGGAACTCCACAAAGAAGATTGACACACATCTAAAAATAAAAAGGAGAAAGAACAGTGTGAGTTTCAACATTACACTGGCAAACTGTTCTTCGGGATATATGCAGGTATAGGACTGGACTGGATTATTTGACATGGACATAGTATATACACTGAGTGTAAAAAACTTTAGGAACACCTTCCTAATATTGAGACCCTTTTGCCCTCAGAACAGCCTTAAATCGTCAGGGCATGGACTCTACAAGGTGTCAAAAGCGTTCCACAGGGATGTTGACTCCAATGCTTCCCACAGTTGTGTCAAGTTGGTTGGATGACCTTTGGGTGGTAGACCATTCTTGATACACATGGGAAACTGTTGAGCGTGAAAATCCCAGCAGTGTTGCAGTTCTTAACACACTCAAACCGGTGCGCCTGGCACCTACTACCATACCCTGTTCAAAGGTACTTAAATGTTTTGTCTTTCCCATTCACCATCTGAATGGCACACAAACACAATCCACGTCTCTGCCATCACTAAGCACATGAGAGGCTGCTGCCCTACATACATAGACTTGAAATCATCACTGGCCACTTTAATAATGGAACACCAGTCACTTTAATATATTTACATATTTTGCATTACTCATCTCATATGTATATACTGTATGCTATCTTATTCTACTGTATCTTAGTCTATGCCGCTCTGACATTGCTCGCCCAAATATTTACATATTCTTAATTCCCCTCCTTTACTTTAGATTTGTGTGTATTGTTGTGAAATTGTTAGATATTACTGTACTGTTGGAGCTAGAAACACAAGCATTTCGCTAGACCCGCAATAACATCTGCTAAACACGTGTATGTGACAAATAAAATGTGATTTGATTTGAATTGTCTCAAGGCTTAACAATTATTATTTAACCTGTCTCCTCCCCTTCATCTACACTGATTGAAGTGGATTTAACAAGTGACATCAATAAGAGATCACAGCTTTCACCTTAATTCACCAAGTCAGTCTGTCATAGAAATAGCAGGTGTTCTGAATGTTTGTATCCTCAGTGAATGACACAATAATGAGCTTTGTCGATACAATTTAGAAATTAAGACCAGTGACTGAATTTAAGTGCACTGACATGAATCCCCAAAGAATAACCCGATTAAATCAAAACACTAAATACGGGATGAGTTGAGGAATAGATTTGATTAAAATAGTTCAGGAATAGATTTGATTAATATAGTTCAGGAATAGATTTGATTAATATAGTTCAGGAATAGATTTGATTAATATAGTTCAGGAATAGATTTGATTAATATAGTTCAGGAATAGATTTGATTAATATAGTTCAGGAATAGATTTGATTAATATAGTTCAGAAATAGATTTGATTAATATAGTTCAGGAATAGATTTGATTAATATAGTTCAGGAATAGATTTGATTAATATAGTTCAGGAATAGATTTGATTAATATAGTTCAGGAATAGATTTGATTAATATAGTTCAGGAATAGATTTGATTAAAATAGTTCAGGAATAGATTTGATTAATATAGTTCAGGAATCGAGAGTTGAGGAATAGAGTTGAGGAATTGTTTGAGGTACAGTAGTTCCATTCATTCGGTACCCAATAACCAATAACCTAAGCTGACTGTATAGTTTGTTCATGCTGAGCGTTTAAAAATTATGTAAGGTTTTTTTTTTACACTGTGAAGGCTTATGGCATGTGACCAAAGCACATGTGGAGAGTGGAATTTTAATTCTCTCTCTTAAGCTACCTAGAGAAGGAGGAACAGTCCAACACAGGGGAGCGCAGCATTCACCAACCTACCAAGTACCAGAGTAATCAAACTTAAACAAGAGCATCTTACTAGCCAGTCTGACTTTTTTAAAAGTGTGACACGAAATACATACATAAAGTCCTTGTAACTTCTTCACCTACATGAAAAGTGGCATTTGTATGCTAAACAATATTTTCTGTCACTAGGGACTCAACAATACCTAACAGGAACACACAATAGGTACCAAACCTGCGTTGACTATGTGTCCCGGTGTCTGATTTAAAAGCATGCCTTTTTAACCTGAACTGACAAAAGGCTAAACGAATCGCTGGCTCATCACAACCTGGCTGGTTCCCAAAACAGATAGTTAGATCACACTGATCATACAGAAACATGATGCCACCTGACATGCATGGAACAGATGAAAGGACAACAACATTAACATGTCTGATTTCATTTCAGTTTATGTTGCATACAACGACAACCGTCCGCTGGAATATCCCAAAGCTATCTTCACACAAAAGAATCCTCACCATGGGAGCCTAGCATCTGTCAGGACAAAACACATACCTTGCAAATACTCTGCAAAGAGACAACAAGGGCAAAACACATCCAGAGACTCTACGATGTCACAAACATGTCAAATGAGGAGTTATGAAAGGTTCAGTTCAATCTCCTTGTGTCACCCAATTCCCCAACTTCCACCCGGTTACTCATCCCTGCACCTTCGAGGCTGCTGCCCTATGTACATAGACATTGAATCACTGGTCACTTTAATAATGTTTGCAGACTGTTTTACTCATTTCGTATGTTTATATTATATTCTACTGTATTGTAGTCAATGCCACTCCGACATTGCTCTCGTCCTATTTTACTTTTAGATTTGTGTGTATTGTTGTGAATTGTTAGATCCTACTGCACTGTTGAAGCTAGGAACGCAAACATTTCACTACACCCGCAATAACATCTGCTAAATATCTGTATGTGGCCAATAACATTTGATTTGAGGACTATAGTCCCTCTGACACACACACACACAGCTCCAAAGGCTCACCTAGTGACCGCACGGGTGCAGATGGTGACTAGGAAGCAGCCGGCCACAACCATCCATCCCCAGCCTCCATCAGGAGGGGCTACCGGTGCCCCTCTGGGACTTTTCCCCTCTGGTGTCATTCCTTCTGTGCCACCGCCGTGCTGCTGCTGCTGGCCTCTCTTTTGCTACCTTCCCCTCTGGTCCTGGGGCTGGCTCCTATGCTGTTCTGTGTTACGGTAATATGCGTCCTCCAGGAAGATCACCAAACCCAGCCACACTCCGCACAACTCCAGGTCTTGTCTCTGTTGGCCCCTTCTTTTATTCTCTGCCGCACCAGGCGTGGGAGCAGCTGTCTATGGTAAGGCAGTGTAGAACACAAGAGGACATTTACAATGTTTTAAAAAACTGTCTGATATCACATCCTAGTAGTTACTTACTATTACAATACAGTTGGTGTTTCTATGGTGAAAATCTGCTGCCAGATGTAAGGTCACAATAAAAAAAAATGGATACATGTTTGATAAACAATTTTGTATAGGAATGATATGACCCATTTCGACCACAAACATGAACATGAACTATATCACATACAGCCTCAAAACAAGGCCAAGGCATTTGGAATGAATCACTTCAAGGTCTCGGTCTCTAATTCAATTGACAATCAACATCTTCATTTTCTAGCAACAGCTTCATCGGCATCTTTAGCGGACATATGAACAAAAACTGTCCAAACAAAAGGCTACCCCAATGGACCACTAGAGATCACAGTAAGGCGAAGAAAAGACGTGTTGTTGATGCGGAACCTTGCACGGAGACGGAGCGTACAAAACCAAACAAAGGCCAGGATTCTCCTTTCTCCAGTGCTGCGCTCTGGTGTGACACCGAGAGAGGGACTATCATATGCTCCAACACATTGTAGCTGAAAACAACACAACTCCCCGTTATTTGAAGAAGAAAAAAAACGTGTCTATGTCACGTTTCCCTCCTCCCTAGCTGTAGCACGCTGTTCAGACTACGAGGGTGGGTCAAACATGGACCCACTAGACCAGCCACTCTGGCCCTGCCACTTAGGAACATCCCAAACAACACCCATATGTGGTGAGAATTGTATGGTCATGTTTACATTCACATTGATAAGGATGATGAGAAGTAGGAGTCATATAAGTTACAAATGGGGACCAAACTAATCAGGTCAAGTTCAAGACCATCCCGGGGATGTGGTCAGATAACTGATAACTGCAGGAGGACATGTTAAATGTCTCATTATGACCACCTGAGTGGTCAATCTGTTAATCCTTATGTGCTCTTTAAATTCCAATTCCAACATTTGCATAGCATTTACATCCTTAAAGAGAGAGGGGTGGGATCCATTCATTGTGTGTGTGTGTGTGTGTGTGTGTGTGTGTGTGTGTGTGTGTGTGTGTGTGTGTGTGTGTGTGTGTGTGTGTGTGTGTGTGTGTGTGTGTGTGTGTGTGTGTGTGTGTGTGTGTACTTGTTTTCCTACATTATCAGGACCCCATATGTCCTAACACTTTACCTGAATTTCCTGAAAAGGTAGGAAAACAAAAACTTGTTCAAATCGTCCTGAATTTGTTCAAATGCTATTTGAAGCTTAAGGGTTAGGTCTAGGGTTTTGGGGGTTAAAGTTATTGATAGCGGGAAAATAGGATTTATAATGGTCAAACATTTTTGACACTGAAACACGTGTCTTATCTTACTAGCGGCTGACTGGTGAATTTATTGAGTATGTTTTACTTCTGGGTAATTCCACGGTAACAGAATGACGCCGAGACTCCACTTATTCACTTTATAATGTATGCCAAACAAAAACCATTGATTTCAAAGTTAAACAAACCATTACTACTTCGAACAATTTCCACTGAAAATTTGACAAAAACAAATGAACTCGAAGAACAGTGCAGAGGTTCAGTTTGGTAACAGAATGACAGTAAAAACTACCTTGGTTCTTTATGTGACCACATTTTAAGATTCAAAGACGTCTGCAGAAATAATGGGGTGTCAGCTATGAGATGACACCTTGAATTAGAAAAAATATATGTTGGTTATAGAACTACAGTAAGTGAAGTGGATAATTATTCTACACACTGTCTATTATTCTAATGAGCTCCACCACCAAACAAGACCAAAAGCCTTTGCTTATTCAAATTGTTCTACTATGGAAAATTGTTGAAAAAATGTAGATATGCTTTAATTTCTCAAAAATATTGACACTCCTATGAACTTCACATGTAAGTGCATTGGGCTTTTTACATATAAATGTCCTTACTATGGCTTTGATATGTGGTTGTCTTGCTCTGGGTAAGAGTGTCTGCTAAATGTAATGTGAGTGTAGATAGAGAAAGAGAGAGAAGAGAGAGTGTGAAGAGTCCAGTAAACAGTGGACTATTACCATCCAAGGGGGCCCCTTTGTTTGCTGGTGGTTTCTCCATGTGACTCAGTAGTCACCATGCAGTTTGCTGGCACCACATTGCCACTTTTCAAGCCACTCAACCTATGGGGGATGGCTTCCTGACTGACCAGATCAAACCAGTTTAACTCTTTTTGGTAGCACAACATTTCTCTCCACTGGCACTAATAACAATCCCACTCCCATGGATTCTGGCATGCCGGAAACATGGAGGTGGGACAGTTATACTATTGTTATGGGGATTTCAATAATATTTGTCAATTAGTAATATGAATATTCTGTAGATGCAAGTAATGTTGCTTATCTCAGAGACAAGCAAATCACAAGACCTACTGTAAATAGCTTTTCTTAGTATAATTGTTTTTCTTAACGTCTTTGGGCTCCATCAGAGGGCTCCATCAGATAATAGTTCAGCACCATCCCTCTGGAATCCCTTCTCACCTCGGGCTATGTGATTCACACAGCCTCTTTCAAGGGAAGGGACATACAGCCGCGTCATAAACTACAACAAAGGAGGCTGGATTTTCTTCCTATGAAAAGCAGCCAATTTAAATATTGAATACATGTTCAAAAAGCTATATTGGAAATTGTATTACTTATCGAAAACAATTGAGCAAAAAAAAAAAAAAAGTAGCCTAAATTCAGAACATATTGCCATCTAAGAAACCCTTCAAACAAACACAACGTCAACTCGGTTTGCAGGTTTACATATTCCTAAATGTTTTATATTTATTGAACAGGGTCCATAAAATCATCCGCGCTGCATTAAAATAACCATTGACCTTTCCATATTAAATAAGGATGATGAGGAATAGGCTATAACACATCAAAAGCTGGCTTACACAAGAAAATAGGTACCAAAAAAATGCAGTTACGAGTTGTATATGCGAAGTAGTTCTGCAAGTCACAATGTATACTGTGCAACTATGACCTAACTAAATTAGACAGCTTAACAATACTTACATCAACACCCACGATTAACGGTATCGTCGCTTGCCTCTTCCGCGCATTACGCTGAATACACTCACGAGTGAGGTATCCTATTATTTTCCACGTTTTTATAGTGCCTTTTGTGCCCGGCGGTCCCCATCATTCTGCGACTGAACAGTTCAAGGAACTCCGGAAAACCAAGTGATTTGCATACGCAGCATCAAGGGGGAGTGACCGACCCCTCCTCCTGACTACAAGCACCCCGCCCACCCTGGAATTAAGCCATTATGCACATAAACTGTGTACACCCTCCACTTCTGCTCCCAGAAACACATGCTCGCATGTGAAACTCTCCTTTTCTACTTGTTGACTAAGGGGAATTATCCCTCACCCTCCCACCATATATATTTTAGTGTTTATCTTTAGTGTCCACAACACTGAGTTATTTTATAAATTCATTTTCATGCTTTATATCCTCGAAATTACCATTCCTCTTGAAAAGGACAGGCATAGGTGTCTCACTTTCAATTAAGATTCTCCATTGATCTGTGTACGTGAAACAACGCCATAGTCTACAACTTTCAGCCTGTTGCACCAATGATGAACATGTATCATCGTTGTACCACGCACAAGTGGCCTAGATGAGGCGTATTTCTGTCTGTAATAAAGCCATTTTGTGGGGGAAAACAAACTAAAAACGAATTCTGATTGGCTGGGCCTGGCTCCCCAGTGGGTGGGCCTGGCTGCACCCCTGCCCAGTCATGTGAAATCCATAGATTAGGGCCTAATGAATTCATTTCAATTTACTGATTTCCTTATGTGAACTGTAACTCAGTAAATTCTTTGAAATGGTTGCATATTGCATTTATATTTTTGTTCAGTGCATTTGGAAAGTACTCAGACCCCTTGACTTTTTCACACCTGTATTTGGGGAGTTTTTCCAATTATTCTCTGCAGATCCTCTCAAGCTTTGTCAGGTTGGATGGGGAGCAACGCTGCACAGCTATTTTCAGGTCTCTCCAGAGATGTTCAATCGGGTTCAAGTCCGGGCTTTGACTGGGCCACTCAGGGACATTCAGAGACTTGTCTCGAAGCCACTCCTGCATTGTCTTGGCTGTGTGCTTAGGGTTGTTGTCCTGTTGGAAGGTGAACCTTCGCTCCAGTCTGAGGTCCTGAGCACTCTGGAGCAGGTTTTCATCAACTGTGGGACGTTATATAGCCAGGTGTGTGCCTTTCCAAATCATGTCCAATCAATTGACTTTGCCATAGGCGGACTCCAATCAAGTTGTAGAAACATCTCAAGGATGATCAGTGGAAACAGGATGCACCTGAGCTCACTTACGAGTCTCATAGAAAAGGGTCTGAATACTTATGTAAATAAGGTATTTCTGTTTTTTTATTTTCAATAAATTTGCAAACATTTCTAAAAACCTGTTTTCGCTTTGTCATTATGGGGTATTGTGTGTAGATTGATGAGGACATGATAAAAAAACATACATTTTAGAATAAGGCTGTAACGTAACAAAATGTGGAAAAAAATCAAGGGGTCTGAATACTTTCTGAATCCACTGTATACCAATCATCTGATCCTACATGTTATCTGTGCATGGCCTTGGAACACTCAGTTCCACAAAGTAACAGAGCAACAATAAGACTAAAGTTGTAACCAACGACAAGAGCAAAATGTCAATGACAGCATTCAAATATTCTCTGTACTTGCAATGTCACTACTGGCCTACTTGGCTTTCTTGGGAATTGGTAGTCCATTGGTTGGTGTATACTTTACATATTTGTTGAACCTTAAAGAGCTATTCAACCTCAACTGCCAAAATTGTACAAAAAATTCTAAATCTCCTAAATAATTTGTTCCACTACATTTACATTTACATTTTAGTTCTTTAGCAGACGCTCTTATGTTTATTTTTTATTCTGAAAAACTCCCTAGTCGTTACCGATGACAAGCATACCCATAACATGATGCAGCCACCACATATTGAAGATATCAGAAGTGGTACTCAGTGATGTGATGTGTTGGATTTGCCGTAAATATTCAGGAAAAAAAGTGTATTTATTTTGGAATATTTGTATTCCGTACAAGCTTCCTTGTTTTCACTTTGTCATTTAGGTGTGTATTTTGGAGTAATTACAATGTTGTTTATCTATCCTCAGTTTTATCATAAAGCAGCCATTCAACTCTGTAAATGTTTTAAAATCACCATTTAAAATCCCTGAGCAGTTTCCTTCCTCTCCGGCAACTGAGTTAGGAAGGACGCCTGTATCTTTGTAGTCACTGGCTTTATTAATACACCTTCCAAAACTTAATTAATAACTTCACCATGCTGAAAGGGATATATTCAGCATCTTTTATTTTTTTTACACTTCTACCAATCGGTGCCTTTCTTTGCCAGGCATTGAAAAACCTCCCTTGTCTTTGTGCTCGAATGTGTGCTTGAAATTCACTGCCTGGTTGAGGGACTTTACAGATTATTGTTTGTGTGGGGTACAAAGATGGGTTAGTCATTATAAAATCATGTTAACCAGTATTATTGAACACGGAATGAGTCCATACAATTTATTATGTGATTTGTTCAGTACATTTTTTACTCCTTTACTTATGTCACGTCCTGACCATAGAGAGCCTTTATTTTCTATGGTGGAGTAGGTCAGGGCGTGACTGGGGGGTTAGTCTAGTTTATATTGCCTATGTGGGGTTCTAGGTTGTTTTTTCTATGTTGGGGTTTTGGTATGATTCCCAATTAGAGGCAGCTGGCTATCGGTGTCTCTAATTGGGGATCATACTTAAGTAGCATTTTTTCCACCTGTGGGTTATGGGATATTGTTTTGTTTTGAGTAATTGTTGTAGTCACTGTTCGCTGTTTGTTAGTATATTGTTTATTATTTTGTCTTTGGCTAAAGTTTAACTTCTTTATTAAACATGTGGAACTCTACGCACACTGCGCCTTGGTCCGTTAATTCTACAAACGACCGTGACAACTTATTTAGGCTTGCCATAACAAAGGGGTTGAAAACTTTTTGACTCAATACATTTCAGCTTTACATGTTTTATTAATTAAAAAAATGTTTCACAAACAAAATTCCACTTTGACATTATGGGGTATTATGTGTAGATCAGTGACACATCTCAATTTAATCAGTTTTAAATTCAGGTTATAACACAACAAAATGTGAGAAAGTAAAGGGGTGTGAATACTTTCTGAAGGCACTGTATCTCATAGTAAGTAAATGTTTCTTCAATAAAGTAGCCATCAGCAAAGACAGTGCAAGTAAGGGGGGAGGAAAAGTCAAGTGAGTGTTTTTTTTTTTGGGGGGGGGGGAGGGGCAAGGGGGCCTGCCTGCTGTGGGATTATTTAAAATACTCTTTGAAGAGGTAGGGTTTTACATTTTTTGGGAATATGGGCAAGGACTCTGCTCTCCTAGCTTCAGGGGGAAGCAGGTTTCACCATTGGGGAGCCAGGACAGAGAAAAGCTCTGACTGGGCTGAGCTGCCCTCCCATAGGGCTGGGAGGGCCTGGAGATCAGCGGTGGCAAAACAAAATACTTGGGTTAGGGTGTAGGGTTTGAGCATAGCCTGAAGGTAGGGAGGGGCAGTCCCACTTGCTGCTCCGTAGGCAAGTACCATCAAATCAAATCAAATTTATTTATATAGCCCTTCTTACATCAGCTGATATCTCAAAGTGCTGTACAGAAACCCAGCCTAAAACCCCAAACAGCAAGCAATGCAGGTGTAGAAGCACGGTGGCTAGGAAAAACTCCCTAGAAAGGCCAAAACCTAGGAAGAAACCTAGAGAGGAACCAGGCTATGAGGGGTGGCCAGTCCTCTTCTGGCTGTGCCGGGTGGAGATTATAACAGAACATGGCCAAGATGTTCAAATGTTCATAAATGACCAGCATGGTCAAATAATAATAATCACTGTAGTTGTTGAGGGTGCAACAAGTCGGCACCTCAGGAGTAAATGTCAGTTGGCTTTTCATAGCCGATCATTAAGAGTATCTCTACCGCTCCTGCTGTCTCTAGAGAGTTGAAAACAGCAGGTCTGGGACAGGTACCACGTCCGGTGAACAGGTCAGGGTTCCATAGCCGCAGGCAGAACAGTTGAAACTGGAGCAGCAGCACGGCCAGGTGGACTGGGGACAGCAAGGAGTCATCATGCCAGGTATTCCTGAGGCATGGTCCTAGGGCTCAGGTCCTCCGAGAGAGAGAAAGACAGAAAGAGAGAAAGAGAGAATTAGAGAGAGCATACTTAAATTCACACAGGACACCGGAAAAGACAGAAGTACTCCAGATATAACAGACTGACCCTAGCCCCCCGACACATAAACTACTGCAGCATAAATACTGGAGGCTGAGACAGGAGGGGTCAGGAGACACTGTGGCCCCATCCGATGATACCCTCGGACAGGGCCAAAGAGGCAGGATATAACCCCACCCACTTTTCCAAAGCACAGCCCCCACACCACTAGAGGGATATCTTCAACCACCAACTTACCATCCTGAGACAAGGCCGAGTATAGCCCACAAAGATCTCCGCCACGGCACAACCCAAGGGGGGGCGCCAACCCAGACAAGAAGATCACGTCAGTGACTCAACCCACTCAAGTGACACACCTCTCCTAGAGACGGCATGGAAGAGCACCAGTAAGCCAGTGACTCAGCCCCTGTAATAGGGTTAGAGGCAGAGAATCCCAGTGGAGGGGAACCGGCCAGGCAGAGACAGCAAGGGCGGTTCGTTGCTCCAGAGCCTTTCCGTTCACCTTCACATTCCTGGGCCAGACTACACTCAATCATATGACCTACTGAAGAGATGAGTCTTCAGTAAAGACTTAAAGGTTGAGACCGAGTCTGCGTCTCTCACATGGGTAGGCAGACCATTCCATAAAAATGGAGCTCTATAGGAGAAAGCCCTGCCTCCAGCTGTTTGCTTAGAAATTCTAGGGACAATTAGGAGGCCTGCGTCTTGTGACCGTAGCGTACGTGTAGGTATGTACGGCAGGACCAAATCGGAAAGATAGGTAGGAGCAAGCCCATGTAATGCTTTGTACGTTAGCAATAAAACCTTGAAATCAGCCCTTGCCTTAACAGGAAGCCAGTGTAGGGAGGCTAGCACTGGAGTAATATGATCAAATTTTTTGGTTCTAGTCAGGATTCTAGCAGCCGTATTTAGCACTAACTGAAGTTTATTTGGTGCTTTATCCGGGTAGCCGGAAAGTAGAGCATTGCAGTAGTCTAACCTAGAAGTAACAAAAGCATGGATACATTTTTCTGCATAATTTTTGGACAGAAAGTTTCTGATTTTTGCAATGTTACGTAGATGGAAAAAAGCTGTCCTTGAAACAGTCTTGATATGTTTGTTAAAAGATAGATCAGGGTCCAGAGTCACGCCGAGGTCCTTCACAGTTTTATTTGAGACGACTTTACAACCATCAAGATTAATTGTCAGATTTAACAGAAGATCTCTTTGTTTCTTGGGACCTTGAACAAGCATCTCTGTTTTGTACGAGTTTAAAAGTAGAACGTTTACAGCCATCCACTTCCTTATGTCTGAAACACAGGCTTCTAGTGAGGGCAATTTTGGGGCTTCACCATGTTTCATTGAAATGTACAGCTGTGTGTCATCCGTATAGCAGTTAAAGTTAACATTATGTTTTCAAATGACATCCCCAAGAGGTAAAATATATAGTGAAAACAATAGTGGTCCTAAAACGGAACCTTGAGGAACATCGAAATTTACAGTTGATTTGTCAGAGGACAAACCATTCACAGAGACAAACTGATATCTTTCCGACAGATGGTCTTGTAGTGGATGTAAACTTTTACTGGAAGCCAGTGCAGTGTGTGTAGAAGGGGGGTGACATGGGAGAACTTGGGAAGGTTGAACACCAGGCGGGCAGCGGCGTTCTGGATAAGGGGGTTTGATGGCACAAGCGAGGAGCCCAGCCAACAGCGAGTTGCAGTAGTCCAGACGGGAGATGACAAGTGCCTGGATTCCATGGTATATGGAAACGAGCCCCTTATGCAATTTCTAATGAAATCTCAGTACTCCCCTAAGCACACTCTAAAAACACAAGGATGCCCCCAGAACTGCTACCATATATGATATGCCTATTTATATAGTTTTGTACTTCACAATTGTTGGTAGCCCTTTACACTCAAACCTGTATACGGGTTGAAAATGGCAGATTTGGACACCGATAAGCTCCTAAATTAGAACGCTGTGGCTGTATAGTAACATGCTATACATGCTGTCAGAGCTCTGGGTCTTTTCTTGGTTCTGAACTTGAGCATCACGCCCAACAAGAAGCTTCCCCTATCCCTCCCGCTAATCTGGCAACTTTTGCTGTTTTTGTTGTTGTCTGAGTGAGGGAAATGCTGTAAATTACAGGGACTCAATGTATTTTGAAAGATGAAATGTTGAGGATTATAATAAATACCGCTGTGATGTCATACAAGCAAGGCAAACACCCATAAATCCAAATGTGCACTTCACATTCCATATCATAAAACTCATGTCATATACAGTGTACAACATTTATGATCACTATGTTTGTTGTACAGTTACAATATGTCATGGCGTTATACCCTGGGTTATCCTGAACAGAATAAGCCTATGTTGGCTGAATTGTGAAGAGAACTTGAAGCAGACCACAAATCTGAATGCACTCATCATGACTCCTTTCTATGCGCACCAAAATTTATCTGAATTGCATTGTGAAAGCCTAACACTGTAAGATTGTATTTTATAATTTAGCTAGTCATGTTGGCAATAGAACAACCTTTCAAATGACGCTCACCTGACCCAGATTGCGATTTATAATGGCCCGTTTTTTGATAGCATAAACAATAACAGTAATTGTGTAAAGGCGGGAATGCAGGGTTGTGATCCAACGAAAACAACTACTGTGCTCTCTCTAATTCCTCAACCGCACATTTAGGATATCTAAAAAATGCATCTCATAGTTGAAGACTTCTTTGAGTCATAAAAGTGCATTGAAATTGGTAAGACCAGGGGTGGGGTGTGTGTCTTTTTGTCAATATCAGCTGGTGCGCGATGTCTAATATTAAAGAAGTCTCGAGGTATTGCTCGCCTGAGGTAGAGTACCTTATGATAAGCTGTCAACCACACTATCCACCAAGAGAGTTCTCATCTGTATTATTCATAGCCATCTATTTACCACCACAAAGCGAAGCTCTCAACCAACTCTATAAGGCCATAAGCAAAGAAGAAAATGCTCACCCAGAAGCGGCGCTCCTAGTGGCCAGGGACTTTAATGCAGGCAAACTTAAATCAGTTTACCAAATTCTTACCAGCATGTCACATGTGCAACAGACTGCACTGTTGGTTAAGGGCTTGTAAGTAAGTATTTCACAGTAAAGTCTACATTTGTTGTATTCGGCGCGTGTGGCAAATAAAGTTTGATTAGATTTGAAATGACTTTGCACACTTTGGACAGGTGTGTGGCCACATGGAAACACCAGTTAGACCTCTCACTCAAACCCTTATCATTGTTTTGTCTTATATTGCACCTACCTCACATTTTCAAATAATATTCTTATCATGTTACTGAATGCATCCAGAGTATTTCTGATTTCGTTATCAACAAATGCGGCAAAAGTTACAGTAAATGTATAATGCACATAAAATCTACAGTGTAATGTTTGGATTCAGTCAGATGAACTGTTGTGTCCTCACCTTTAGTCTAATAATTTTCACATAATCTCCCTCTTAATTGCTACCATGGTTATGCCTTTGCTTTCCATATTTCTTCTGTAAGTAATATCTCAATTTAGCCCATTCCCACTAAAGACAAGGCCCAGTTCCCATAAAGGAACGTGACATATCCACCAAATAATCTAGCTTTGACAAAGTCGAAACGAGTCATATTTTTAATAAAAGCACCATGCATAGAAAAAAATGCATAGAAAAAAATATATATTTAGATATTTTTGGGAGATCACCTTTCTACTCTTCCATTTTTTAAATTATTATTACATGGTCTATGTGCTGGAAATGATTATTACATGGTCTATGTGCTGGAAATGATTATTACATGGTCTATGTGCTGGAAATGATTATTACATGGTCTATGTGCTGAAAATCACAAAAAATATGGATTTAAGAGGCCAAATGAAATGAGTTAAGTGAGATTATTGAGAGACCTTCCAGAGAGATAAAGGTAGGCCTATATGTTTTCAGATTACTGTGACCATGGCCAAGTATAGGTTCCAACTAACACTCACATCTCATATCAATTGTCATTGTTTTACATCGGATTATAGCAGAATTCTAGATGTCAGGCCAATGCACCATTACCACAAATCCACAAACGTTTTCCCCATCTGAACAATCCTCCGTACAATCTCTTCAATTCAGTACATGCACATTGCACACAGCATATTGCCAGTGTTCCTTTTCTTGTCATTTTTCTTAAGCAAGCGAGTTAAGCACGTACACGCGGTAACCATCAGGAGGTTAGACATCTCATTAGCAGACATATTGCTGGTGGGCCTATTTACATATTTACATTGTACATTTAGATGAACAATGATAAAAGGTCCATCCGATTAAGCATTCAAAATACTGTTAGTATCGTTTATAACTTAGCAGGACTCACTCAATCAAGCTAAAACATGATTCTCAGGGCAAAGACAAACCAGTTTGCAGAATTGTCAACATTACAAATTAAGAGTTTTGAACAATCACTTGCTCGTTTTGGGTTATTGGTAGTTTACAGCATTGCTGGAACATAGAGATCAATATGTTCTCTTGTTATCAGGGATCAAACTCCTCTTCTTAAACAACACTGTGTAATGAAGGTACAAGGGACACCTCTAGGCTTTTCCAATAACTCCAATCACTCAACAGATCTTTATTATGGGTTATACGGGTGCATAAGGTAATTGCTGTCCTTGTGCTGACAAGTAATATTTCTTTACAAATGTCTGTACAAACCGAGCTCTTACATAATACAGATTTGATGGCTGAATTCATGAGACGCAAACACCTGTGAAGAGGACCTTCACATTGAGCCAGACTAACATACTGTAAATGAAGTGTCCGAGTACAGGTGAATGGATGACTTTCTGTAGGTGCAAGGACTGGATGGAGACAGATAACTATTAAGCAGCTTTATCGGGTCAAACCACATTAAACACCATCAGCCACGGTACTAGGACTGTCTGTCACTTCCTGTATCAATAAAGTTTAACCCCACACAGTCAAAGCATTGGCCAATAGGAAAACATATAATTTGTATCAGGTAAAGAAATAGGTAAACACAGTTATTTCCTGTAAAACAGATTCACCACATATTAGCATTGTGTATAACTGACATATAAATGAAATAATTACTCAGGAAATAATCCTACATTACTAACACTGATTTGAAGGGCATGTTGTATTCCCAAATGCATCAATACTAGACTTGGAGGTGGTCTTCAGGAGTGTCAAAATACATGGATATAACATATGGACCACTGAAAAAGGAAAAATACTTATTTTAACTTAATACAACAATTTAACAATTTAAGGAATTAGAGGTTTGAAAGCAAACAGAAATGTAATTGTATAATACTACCTTCTTACAGTACGGGACTTCAGTACCTATTAGGCTAACTATTTAACTAACTATTTAGCAGTTTTGTGGCTTGGGGTTAGACGCTGTTCAGGGTCCTGTTGGTTCTTGATGTATCATACCGTTAGCCGTGCTGCAGCAGAGAGAACAGTCTATGAAGTCCCATGCAAATGAATGATAGGCCAACTACTATCCTGACTAAACACTACAGATGTAGGATCTACATTTGAGCCAGTTTACTACAGCAGGAAAATAATCCTGCAGCAACAGGAAATGTGAATTATTATGTGAATAATAATTAATGGACATTTTTGTAGAGGTTGATACACTTTTCATTAGGGCAAATCAAGTCTCAAATGTCAAAGTGGAAATCAAATGAAGATCCTACATCTGTATGTGGCAGCTGCACAGGGACTCTGGTTTCATATAGGCCTAACTGGAGCCTTTAAAAACAACACACTGAAGTGTAAATACATCAAATGAAAAGACCCTCCCAAAACATTTTTTTTTTAAAGAAGAGCACAGACATGTAGTTCCACAAAAAAAAAACATGAAGGCAACAAATAGGATGGAGATAAGAAGACGGTGGCCCAGATTAGCCTGTAAATGAACTGCTACCCAGTTTGAGAACAGAGTAGCACCTAAGATGATGAAGCAATTAACCAACAATTAAACAACAGAGAAGGAAGGCAAAATAGTAACAAACAAACAGAACAGAACATTCTGTGATGTCATAGTAGCAAATGTTGGGACATTGGATGCAACAGTTTTATTCTAAAAAAGGAGCTGCCAAAAAGAAACATTTTATTCATAAGGTCATTATGATATAAGTCAATGGGTGCAATAAATTGATGTTTCCTTCAATACTTGCTGGTCAGTTATTGCTGGCTTTTGAAATACAGTGCCTTCGGAATATACTCAGACCCCTTGACTATTTCCACATTTTGTTGCGTTACAGCCCTAATCTAAAATTCCTTAAATAGTTTTTCCTCCCCTCCTTAATCTACACACAATACCCCAAAACAGTTTTTAGAAAATGTTGCTAATTTATTTTTAAAAAATAAGGAAATATCACGTTTACATAAGTATACAGACCCTTTACTCAGTCATTTGTTGAAACACCTTTGGCAGCGATTACATCATTGAGTCTTCTTGGGTATGACGCTACAAGCTTGGCACACCTGTATTTGGGGAGTTTCTCCCATTCTTCTCTGTAGATCCTCTCAAGCTCTGTCAGGTTGGATGAGGAGCGTCGCTGCACAGCTATTTGCAGGTCTCTCTAGAGATGTTCGACCGGGTTCAAGTCTGGGCTCTGGCTGGGCCACTCAAAGCATTCAGAGACTTGTCCCGAAGCCACTCCTGCGTTGTCTTGGCTGTGTGCTTAGGGTCATTGTTGTGTTGGAAGGTAAACCTTCACCCCAGTCTGAGGTCCTGAACGCTCTGGAGCAGGTTTTCATCAAGGATCTCTCTGTACTTTGCTCCGTTCGTATTTGCCTCGATCCTGACTAGTCTCCCAGTCCCTGCTGCTGAAAAACATCCCCACAGCATGATGCTGCCACCACCATGCTTCACCGTAGGGATAGTGCCAGGTTACCTCCAGACGTGACGCTTGGCATTCAGGACAAAGAGTTCAATCTTGGTTTCATCAGACGATAGAACCTTGTTTCTCATGGTCTGAGAGTCATTAGGTGCCTTTTGGCAAACTACAAGCGGGCTGTCATGTGCCTTTTACTAAGGTGTGGCATTCGTCTGACCACTCTACCATAAAAGCCTGATTGGTGGAGGGCTGCAGAGATGGTTGTCCTTCTAGAACGTTCTCCCATCTCCACAGAGGAACTCTAGACTATTAGGTTCTTGGTCACCTCCCTGACCATGGCCCTTCTCCCCGGATTGCTCAGTCTGGCCAGCTCTAAGAAGAGTCTTGGTGGTTTCAAACTTCATTCATTTAAGAATTATGGAGGCCAATGTGTTCTTGGGGACCTTCAATGCTGCAGAAATGTTTTTGTACCCTTCCCCAGATCTGTGCCTCGACACAATCCTGTCTCGGAGCTCTACGGACAATTCCTTCGACCTCATGACTTCGTTTTTGCTCTGACGTGCACTGTCAACTGTGGGACCTTGTATTGTGCCTTTCCAAATCATGTCCAATCAATTAAATTTATCACAGGTGGACTCCAATCAAGTTGTAGAAACATATCAAGGATGATCAATGAGACAGGATGCACCTGAGCTCAATTTCGAGTCTCATAACAAAGGGTCTGAATACTTATGTAAATAAGCTATATCTGTTTTATTTTATTTTATAATTTGCAAACATTTCTAAAAGCCTGTTTTTGCTTTGTCATTATTGGGTATTGTGTGTCGATTGCTGAAAATAATAATTAAAATAAACCTGTATCGTAAACAACATGTGGAAAAAGTCAAGGGATCTGAATACTTTCCGAAGGCACTGTACCTAAGTCAATAAGTAATAAATGTTCCAGTCTAGTGTGGTGATACTTCATTCTTGTAGCTCCAAGCACACTTGCATTGAATAGCTTTAGTAACTGAACAGATAGCAGCTATGGTAATAGCTTTGGGGGCCAAAAGAGAGATTTCCTGTCGAAGCTGTAGGTAATGGAACCTTTGAACTGGGACAGGAACTCCCACCTAGACACAGACAGTCATAGGAAGACAACAATCATTTAAATCCCCATGTAGACTAACTTCTGCCAGTGTTTTTATAGCTTTCTTTCAACTATGTTAGATGAAACACAAAATAAAAAAGACCTTACAAGAGGTAAATTAAAAACGAGGCAATTGTACAGCATTACCGGTTGTCATCATGGAACAGGGTTTGCAGAAGAAAAGGTCGACTTTTTTAGTGAGAAAGGCAGGTATAAAAAACAGAAGTGGACACTCTTGTACTGTACTCATAGTTCAGCTTTGTAGTGCAGCATCTCGAAACAACCAATGCATCAAGATCATGACGTATCTTGAAAAGCTGACTGAAATACCAAAAGAACCAATGTTTTTTTTAATACCCCAATTAACCATGCTATGATAAAAAAGTGATGATGAATGTGCCACACTACAAGCAATGTACCACAAGCTGGTCAACTATCTCAACCAAGCTGGTCAACTATCTCAACCAAGCTGGTCTAAACGGAATTTTCCAGCAGGGCCTCATATGCAATTATGCAGTCCAATACATCCACAGTGAGGTCTCAACTGATTTTTACTATTTGTCTTTGGTTTAAATGATTTAATAACATTTCAACCTTGTTTAGCATTACCTAGTCCAATTGTAGCATAACCGTAGGCCTATTTGTTTGCATCTGTTTCAATGCGGTGCTTATATTTTGAAGGTGAACTGCTGATTCCACTATTATTGGAATGTTGCTCACTTCCACTATCATTAATGTTGCTCACTTCACAGTTGTCACTTACGCAGCCACTCCACTCTCATTACAGTTTCTTCTGTGTTTCTGAAAGCTTATCCTGCAGTCGTTTTATTCTCTAGTCCAAGAACTTACATCTCGCTTGGTTGGCCTGCCATCCCGAAAGGAACCTACTGCGAATTAAATAGTGATTGCAACTTGCAACGTCTTCTCAGAAACGTCTATATGAACACACCATATGGATGATTCTATTGAAAGTCTTGAGCAGATCGACCCCTAGCCTTTTTGAAGGCCCTAAGCGAGCCCCCCTCCCACCTTACAGTGTTAAAGCAAAAATGTTGCAGATTTAAATTTAATGTCATGCAATTCTACTCATTTTGCCATGAGGTGGTGATTGTTCTTTTGCAGTTTTATAGCTAATTTCCTGCAATTCTGTACATTCAAATCAAATCCTACAATTCTACACATTTTGCCTCGACTAATGCCATTTTCATAGGATATCTGAGTGAGAGTGACTAACAAAATCAATGCCCTGTGTGCCCAGTCTGTAATTTGATGATGATTAGGCTACTACTTGGTTTACATAGCTGGCTAGACTACCTTACCTAGCAATCTAAAATGTTTTTGCTAACATGGGCTTTGAGTGACTGTCATTGACTGACATAACAAGTGAAAAACTGCTGATGCACTACCAAATGTCCAACTTGTAGCTTGTGTATTCCACCTGTATAACTCTCAACATAAAGTTGAGTCCGCAACTGAGTTACTTAACAGAAAAGAAAGAAAAAATTAAGTGTGTATTTTGCAAAAAGCTCTGGTCTTGAGAGCTAAATATCAAGGTAAAATGCACGACTGATCATTTTCATTTATCTGTGGGAAAACAGTGCCCTCTTGTGCGTAAAATTAAATATCCACAAAAGAGGCCATGGGGGATTCAGTGTGAGATTATTGTGCATTTGTGCATTGCCCTAATAGCCTACGCTATGGCAGACACACTGTTAATTTGGTACTGCTACTGAAACTACCACTCCTGGCACATTTGTCATTCCTCAATAGGCGCTTCTCGAGCGCTGCTCATCACGTTGCCACGCAACAACCATCCATGATCACGCAGGACCTAGCGCGTTGCATACTGGGAGTATTTCGGTGATGCTGATTCAGAGTCGCCAGTAGTTACCACAGCCACAAAGTCATAAATCCCGCCCATTTCTACCATTTATATACAGTATATGCTTAAAATCTGATTTTAAACCTAATTCCCCAACCTTAACCACACTGCTAACCGTATGCCTAACCCTAACCTTAAATTAAGACCAAAAAGCAACAACAATATCATGCATTTTTACGATACGTCTACAGCCAGACTTTTGGGCTGTGGTAACTAGTGGAAACCCTGATTCAGAGGAGTAGAACGAAGCGGATAACGGGGAGAATGGAGACTGGTGCAACGATAACCGACACATAGCCTATGTCTTTACCACGACCTCGCTCAAGAAATTATGCACCTCTCAAATTCCTCGCGCACCGAGGCCTTACACCGACGTCAGAAGATAAGGTCTGGATGCAATGTTTTTCTCTTTGTTGAATTGACGTAGATGATATTGCGGACATAAAGCACATTCAAAGGCATTGGCACCTTGGCTATAATAATGCTGATACACGGTCGCTCGCTTTGCTATGATAACTTGGGATAGCAAACGCCCCTTTGCTGTTTCTAGAGAAGAAAGAAATCTGGAATAGATGATTGGCAATCTACAACACAATTATTGGCAACGTTGCCAGATGATGTCAAGAGTTTAAACATGACAATTCGTTTATTTTACATCTATATAACAATAATCATTAATAATTTATAAAAATTCACCATAATGCAGACTTACGTCAGGGATTTGATTCAATTACAACGGGAGATGTAGTCTTTTACAAGCATCTAATCGGGTTCCTTTGCGTGGGCTTTCCCGATTGTAAACGACATTTCCCGTAGTGCCACTTGCGCCCTTCCCATGCAGTGGAATGTTGTATCGCTGTTGAAATGTGTGATATTGGTCAATTAGGTGATTCCCGAAATATTTTTTAGGGGCAGAGTAAAGCTACCCAAGGGCGCAGTGCAATTGGTGAATGTGTGCAATGGTGAATTCTTGGAAAACGTCAAGCCTACTCTGGATGGACTGTGCGCGCCGCCTGACGCTCGAATGGTTGCCTACCCGTTGAGGGAGCACTGAAACTGCAGTGCGGAGAAAATGTAACAGTAGGAGGAGAATGATAGTAGAGCTTCTGTGCCCGGGGACTGCTGTTAGTTGCGATGAAGAGGTTGTGCCTTATGGAGTTATATCTAAGGAAAGCATATTAGAAACAGAACGAGTCCCTCCCTGTTGTAGCAGTAAGGTGAGAGCGCAAATGGCAATGCATAGGCCCAACCTCAGATAAGTGCAGTGGGCTACTGAAATGGTAGGCTACACCCTTTCCTAATAGTCGTTTAGCAGACGCTGTTATCCAGATCGACCTACAGCAGTGAGTGAATCCATACATTTTCGGGAATCGAACCCACAATTATCATAATTGTTACAATTGACCGCTCTGTCTTTTTTGTGTGTTGATTTTGGTTAGTTACAGATTTTGAAGAATGTAAAGACATAACTCAAATATATGCCTACTAAAAGGGTTTTTCCAAATCTGGTTGTGTGGTATTGGAGTTGTTCAATCCAAAGTCCCTAATGCAGGTTGCTAAAACCTGGGAGTAGAAAAGGGAGATCAATTTTTTGAAAAAATGTCTGCCAGGTAA
The DNA here is from genome assembly GCF_045679555.1 of Salvelinus alpinus. Classification (NCBI taxonomy): domain Eukaryota; kingdom Metazoa; phylum Chordata; class Actinopteri; order Salmoniformes; family Salmonidae; genus Salvelinus; species Salvelinus alpinus. Next base: position 26,473,355 of record NC_092117.1, read on the forward strand.
ACTTAATTATTTTTTATGTACTTTACTGTAATCAACTAAGTGTGAATTGGCATTATTGAACCTGGAATTAATTACATGACAGAGTTAATTAACCTGTATATTGCTTTCTTACTTTACACTCCATTCCTCTGACATCTTTGAGAAGATTTGCAGAATCTGCCTGCATCTGCCTGCTTGTTCTTCAGACTTGCATGTATTGTTGCATTGAGGGTATCTTCCGCACATTGTCTAGGGCAGTGGGAAGCTTCCACACTGGTGTGAGGCTCAGCATGTTCTCTCATGCTTCTGCATTTGATTTGAGAATGCCTTGACCCCAGCTGTTCTAATAGGTGTGGTGTCTGGCAGGCAGCGCAATCTTAGGGAATGCCAGCAGGTGTGTGAAATTAGGGGGTCTGTGGCGCTATTTTTGGCCTGCACGGTGCTGTAATGAGTGGCGCTGTTCAATGTGCTGAAAAGAGCTTCTGTCGCACCTGTGCCTATGGATTCCGTTTGCAGCGAATTTGCACGCAATCACACGTTTTAGCTCTAACTGTTGCTGTCCCTGGTGCTAAATCTGCGACCAACACATTTGTTTTGAACGCGGGCCACGGTGCTGTCCGTGTAGCTTGTTTACTTATTAGCCCATAGACACATTTGGGGTTCAGAGGTGAGTGAGATGTCTCCAGTTTACAAGGGGTTTGTAGCCTACATTAGTGTGTTTTTCTTCCCAGGTAAATGGCTGAATCAAGTTGGGAGCTGCTGTGCCTCTGTCTGGCCGACCAATGCAGTGTGTAGGGACGGTCGCCCAGCCCGACGAAAACATGAACGGAGCGGGGGAGCAGGTGGACATCCTGTCTCCCAACTGCATGGTAAAGGACCGATGGAAAGTGGTGAGTTTATTTATCTTCAGTGCCATTTTGACCATGTAATTGAGTCTCAGCGGGGTGATTGGTTGAATAATTGAGTAATTGATTGAAATTAAATTAGTTGAGAATCCCTGATTTGGAATATTCCTTACCCTGATGTGAACTAGCCTGGTCACAGAGCTGTTGGTGCTCTCTTGCCAAATCGTACGGTCAGTATGTTTCCATTAACTTGTCCAGTTTTGTCGGCATTTACAATGTTCCATATACATTAGATGTGACAATTGTCTGCTAGGGTCCGTTTACATGTAATTATATTTTGTCAATAAAAACATCTGGGCGTAATGATGTCACACCAACAAACAATAAAACCATTTTTCGCAAAAACCTACAGTGTCAAAACAAATGAGTGGTTGAAGTGTTTCCATTACCCATTTAGGCAAATTGCTTATTAATAAATTGTCGACAGCCTGTATACCCTCCCACCTATCTGATTATTGTCTCAGGTAGCCCGTGAAAGACGGCATGGCCAGATTGCAATAATTGACTAATATTTGCCATATTCTAATAATTCTCTGTGTCATGGTGAAACTTGCACTCCTGTACATCTGAAATAATTGGATGGTGAAACTTGCCAACCAACCAGAAAAGCAAGGTGAAGCAATTCAGACATTCTTAAAAGTCAGGACATTCTTGTCCTGCAAAGAAGCATTATTTTTTATTGTTGACAAAATAGATTTAGCAAGCAGCAGGCATTTAGCATGAAATGTGGAGTGGAGTTTTATAGTTACACAATGTCATCACGTGCCCTGTGTATCTTCAAAAGTATTTGGCAGTCATTTATTCGAAAAACACAGTTTCCACCACCATTTGTCGCAATAAAGAAAGTTAGACAAAAATGTTAAATCGATCCCTGTCAAATGGATAAAAATGTTATCGATCTTTAGAACATTTCTGCTATATCTGCCTGCCTTTCCATTACACATTACAATAAAACTGTTTAGTAGAATAAACCTGGGTCAATGGAAACCTGCCTAGTGCTAGGTGTGACAATGATTATAAGAGTTAGCAAGACAGCCCAAACAGTTTTGGGACCAGGCTAGTTGAGAACTAGCATTTTTTAAATGTTCACTTTAAAGAACAGGCAGCAAACCATAATTAGCAGAAATCCACATTGCTCAGTTTTTTACAGTGTTTATTCTTCTCTGCCACCATTTCCAGCTGAAGAAGATTGGTGGGGGAGGTTTTGGGGAGATCTATGAAGCATTGGACCTGCTGACCAGGGAGAATGTGGCTTTGAAGGTAGAGTCAGCCCAGCAGCCTAAACAGGTTCTCAAGATGGAGGTGGCCGTCCTCAAGAAACTGCAAGGTAAGGGCCTTTGTGGTTGAGCAGTATCACACACACACACACACACACATATACACACATGCACACACACCTGTAACGCTACCCATACAAAGCACCTATTAAAACCCCAAAGGTTGTGCGTTCAGTTCCTGGGACCGCCTTTGCCAGTCTTTCCCTCCTCCTGCACTATACTGTATATAGCCCTCTGTGATGGAATTCCACTCTCCTGTTCTGAAATAGATAGAAAGTGCAAGTTAAGGGCAGGCATCTATCAAGGAGGGATAGGGATCACTAAGGACACGATCAATCAATGACAACATCACCTTGTACATGAATAAGCATGGCGAGGTTAATTAAGTTGTCTATCTATGGTCTACAGTGAAGTGAGGTAAACGCTCGTCTGTCTAGCTATTTGATTAGTGTTATTGGCATCTGTCTGGACAAGGTTGAAGGTGTGGTGATTGTTTGTTTTGCTCAGGGGTTGGATGAGTTGGATAGTCAATCGGTTGACATGTCTGTTGCACTGGGGTTTATACTGCTTTGTGCAAAATTATATTTTGGAATTGAGTGTTTCACATTGTTGGAATCCCAGACGAAACAGCTTGCCCCAATCCACCTGAGCATGAGCATATTGTGTTGAAATATGCAGAGATTCTAATCTCTTAGGCAGCATTTATTTTGGGGTATTTCTGTGGCTTGTTCTGGTCTATAGCCCCAGGAACAGATACAGAAGAGTGACTGCTGGCAGGGAGGATTGTTAATGAGCATGAAACTGTGTGAGTGTGTGTCTGCCTGGCTGTGCTTCTGTTAGTGAGCACCCTTCTTCAAATGACTTGGGGAAATACCCTGAATGTTCTCTTACTACTGTTATTGAAATGCAAATCAACCTAAAAAACTAAGGTCATTGGAAATTACTTGCCTGAAGTTAGCATGCCCTAATTGTATTGTATGACTAAATCTAGGGACTACATGACTTTTAATATGTTTAAATCTCTGATAAATGCCTCATTCATATAGGAAGATACCACATTCTGAATGTATCAGGTCCTAGGAAAGCAATCTGATCCCAATTCTTCTAACAATGATGCAAAATGTTTTGGGATCATTACAAGGGTTGGTGTAACATCCAACTGAATCAGTTGTTTAACTGTGATGGTACAAGTAGATTTATAGATAGCTAATGTTATACTGACTGTATTGTAACATTGACACTAACCTCTCCATTCTTTCACAGGAAAAAATCATGTCTGTAAATTCATCGGATGTGGAAGGAACGAGAAGTTTAACTATGTGGTCATGCAACTTCAGGTAACCATCAAAACAGTCTGATAGAATTGCCTTAGGTAGAGAGAATCACAGCCAAGGCTACAAATAAGTAGAAAACAATGAATGAAAAATAATTATCTCTCTCTCCCTCTCTCTTCCCCCTTTCCCTCTATCCCCCTCTATCCCCCCTCTCCCTTATCTCTCCCTCCCCTAACCTCCCTCCCACTCCCCTCTTCCCATTTCCCTCTCTCCCCCAACCCTCTCCCTCTCCTCCCCGCCCTCTCCCCCACTCTTTCCCTACCCATTCCCCCCCCAGCAGGGGAGAAACCTAGCAGACCTGAGGAGGAGTCAGCCTCGCGGCACCTTCACCATGAGCACCACGCTACGCCTGGGCAAACAGATTCTGGAGTCCATAGAGGCCATCCACTCTGTGGGCTTCCTGCACAGAGACATCAAGCCTGTAGGTGGTGTTCTCAGTAACTATTACAGTTTTTCTCAATTGCTAAAACACCATTTCTGAAACCTTGCTCCATTTCCTGAAAATATTAAACACAAAACCTCATCTTCAAGCACTATTTACATAACCTCTGACTCCTCTCGCAAAATGAAACATTCGCCTCAAAACAGTTTTACCTGTGTTCAAAATCAAACACTGCTCTAAAATCATAAATAAAGTGATCAAAATGATATACACTCTCAAGCAGTCAGTAAACAATACACCGAAAAATAGAAAACACATTGTTCAAAACATACAATTCTCAGGGAGTAGTACATTTTTAATCAAAAAAAATATTCATATTTTTCCGTCATTGTCTTTTGATGAACGAAAACATGTTCTATCATAGTAGCTCAAACTTGATCAGAAATTACTACTCTGCTTTGCTCTTTGCCATTTTGTTTTTTGTTCTTCCTCCTCCTTGTACCCCTATTTTTACAGTACTGTACCCTGCATCTCACAAACTTGTCCTTTGTCTCTGTGATACTGTAATTCTTGTTTTTTTGTTGATATGAACCTGCAACCAGTCAAAATCTATTGAGCAGTCAGTACTGTTAATAAATGTAAAACACAATTTTCAGGGCCATACAATTTGTCCATTGTACAGTATACAGCCTACAATGCACTGTACTACAGTATACAATACTAAAAGGGACAAAAATCAAAGGAGTAAACATGTGATCAATGTGCTTCTTCTTGTCTTTGGGCTGGGTCAGGCCAGAGCACTTCGTCAACATCACAAGCAATATTGTCCCTCCTGAGGCAACGGGGGAAGAAGCCTCTTGTGTGCCGTATCCAGCCCTGACATGATTCCTCACCTATATCACCACAGGCTAAATCCAAGGCTTGCAGCAGATTTACTCTGGTGTAGGGTTGTCTATCATACACTTTCCATCTCCAAGAGGAGAAAAACTCCTCAATCGGATTCAGGAAAGGCGAATATGGAGGGAGGTACAAGTTCATAAACTGCTCATTGATGTTAAACCATTCCCTTACCTGAGCAGCTCGGTGGAAACTGACATTGTCCCACACTATCACATAGGTGGGAATGGGATTCTCATTTAGCTCTTGACCCTGCTGCTCTTGAACCTGCTGCTCAAATAAAATATCTCTTAGATTGGCAATAAATCTTAGAAGGTGCTGGGTGTTATATGGCCCGAGTGTAACATGGTGATGTAGAACACCATGGTTGCTGATAGCAGCACAGATTGTGACATTGCCACCTCGTTGACCAGGGACTTCAACAATGGCCCGCTGTCCAATCATGTTTCGGCCTCTCCTTCTCCTCTTTGTTAGATTGAAGCCTGCTTCATTGACAAAGATGAACTCATGGGGTCTGTCCAAGGATTCCAAGTCAAATATTGTCTGTGTAGAAATACAATATACTGTATGTAGGATTTTGTAAGTCGTACAGAGACAGTGCTATACTGTAGAGTACAATTAGGCTTCTGATTCACATACATTGTATGTACTGAAGAGTAATGTCATTCACATAGTATGTGTTAGTACTGTAGACAATCTGGATTACAGTAAATGTTTCTGAATGTACACTTACTTGCACATACTGACCTCGCAGTTCTTTCACCCTTGGTGAGTTGCGCTCAAAAGGTACTCTGTATACTTGTTTCATTCGCATCCTGTTACGATGGAGGACACGGTCAATTGTGGAAATGCTCACACTGTCGATTCCCTGGAAGTGAGTCGTATTGCATTATCTTGAAGGACCATGCCAACTATAACGGCCTCTTGCTCCCGAGTGAATACAGCTGTCCTTCCACCTGCATGAGGCAGCCTTGCAATTCTACAAAAAGTAGTTGTGCAGTTACAAAACATATTCATGCAGTACAATACATACAGTGATTAACTTTACAAATGTCTATTGAAACAGCTGCATATAGTGTAGTACAGTAAATTTGCAATTACAAAAATACAGTAGTATACTGTACCTGTTCTCTTCTCTGAATGTCCTTACTATGGTGGACACAGAAAATCGGCTCAAATTGGGTTGCACTCTAAGTCCTGCTTCCCTCATTGTCAGTCCATGGACAAGAACATGGTCTATAACTGTTGCTCGAATTTCATCAGATATTTCCAGTCTTTGTCCTCCTCTTCCTCTTTCTTGCCCTCTTCCTCCTCGTTGCCCACCTCGCATACACACTCGTCCTCGTCCTCTCACATTGTTTCTTCTATCCATTCTCAGACTTTCTCCTTCCCACCTTCAACAACCTGTTTGCTCTCTGAACTGGCTTATATTGGTTGTGTCGCATCATTTGAAACAGGTTAAATCAATTTTGAGTGGTTGTGTTCAATCAATGACATGTGTTCTCTATTTGTATTTGATTGTTGCCACTTGTGTTTAGCAGTATGGATGACATGTGCATTAGAGTGCAGAATGTGTTTTGAGAATGAGAATGTGTTTAGAGTTTTGCTGAAAAGTCTAAGTGAGATCTGCAAATTGTGTTTTACCATGTGAAATGGTTTAAGGTATTGACAACAGACTGCATAATTAGCTAAATGAGTCCAGGCAACTGAGAACTTTGTTCAGCCAATGGGTTTTAGTGTTTTAGCAATTGAGAAAAACTGTAACTTAATGCCTGCAGGTATAAGGCATTATGATGTGTGGTTACAATGCATTGTAAGGGGTAGAAAGAATGGTGGTGAGATAGAGAGAACGAGTGAGAGAGCGAGTGGGGGCGAGACAGAGCGAGACAGATGGAAGTGTGTAAGAGAGACGGAGAAAGAGAGACTAGGACTGCATAATATCGGCAAAATATCGAATTGCGATTACATTTTTTTTACAAAATATTGTGATTGCAATTTGTATCGCAATATACAGTAGATCAAAACACTTTGGTGAACTGTTAGAAATGTAGAATGATTTATATTAATAAGAAAAATGGAAAGCAGCATCGTTTTTGTTTGGAACAATCTGTTTGACCTAACAGAATAGCATTGGAACTTATAGTGAATCTATCAGCGGGGAGGAGGAACTGTGATAGGGGAGCGGGGCCTGGTGTGTGTAACGACTGTTCTCCTCCTCTTCGCTTGAAGAGGAGGAGTAGGGATTGGACCAAAGCGCAGCGTGTTGTGAAGACATAATGCAGTTTATTAAAGTAAAGTCGAAACACGAAAACACTTAAACAAACTACAAAACAAATAAACGATGTAGACAGACCTGGACTTGATTGCTCACAAATAAACGAAGAACGCACGAACAGGAACAGACTACATACACGAACGACAAAACGAAACAGTCCCGTGTGGTAAACATACAGACACAGGAGACAACCACCCACAACAAACAATGTGAAACAACCTACCTTAATATGGTTCTCAATCAGAGGAAACGTAAAACACCTGCCTCTAATTGAGAACCATATCAGGCAACCCAATAACCAACATAGAAACACATAACATAGAATGCCCACCCCAACTCACGCCCTGACCAACTAAACACATACAAAAACAGGTCAGGAACGTGACAGTGTGTGTGGGAAGCAGCTGCGAGAGTAGAAAAAAACGAAGTAAAACTATTAAAAAAAACGGATGTCATACGCAGCTGGGTAGCATTTCAAAATATTGCATGCGATATGGGTCTCTTGCGATATGGATATTGCACATAAATATTTAAATTTGGATCGGAATTTGATTAATTAAGCAGCCGTAAGAGAGACCATGTGGATCTCAGTCTGTGTGCTCAAAAATGGATAGTATTTTGGGTTAGTGAGCCTCAACGTAACATCTAGGCCTTATTGGCGCCAATATTGTCAATTAAAACCAATAGAAGTCTAATTTGTTTAGGTGCTGGGCAAAAGCTAGTCTCACGTCTATACAATGATAGGGGGAAACACTGCTTTGGGCTTCACCTGTTGATATTCCTGTGATGTCCTCAACTCAATCTGTTTCTCTGTTGTTTTCCCAGTCTAACTTTGCTATGGGTCGACTCCCCTCCACCTATAGAAAGTGCTTCATGTTAGACTTTGGCCTGGCTCGCCAGTACACCAACACTACCGGGGAGGTTCGACCGGTAAGTAGCCATGGAAGGATTTTGTTAATGTCATGTATTACGGTATGTTCATATTCAAAGCTATTGAATCATTCTAACAACAATATATATAATATTATATAGGCTAATATACAGTTGGCAGTGTTGTAAAGTACTTAAGTAAAATTACTTTAAAGTACTACTTAAGTCGTTTTTTGGGGTATCTGTACTTTACTTTATTATTACAATTTTTGACTACTTTTACTTCACTACATTCCTAAAGAAAATTATGATCTTTTTACTCCATATATTTTCCCTGACACCCTAAAGTACTCGTTACATTTTGAGTGTTTAGCAGGACAGAAAATGGTCTAATTCAAACTTATTAAGAGAACATCCCTGGTCATCCCTACTGCGTCTGATATGGTGGACGCACTAAACACATGCTTCGTTTGTAAATTATGTCTGATAGTTGGAACGTGCCCCTGACTATCCATAAATAAATAAAAACTAGAAAATGTGGCCGTATGCTTTGCCTAATATAAGGAATTTGAAATGATTTATACTTTTACTTTTGATACTTAAGTATATTTAAAACCAAATACTTTTAGACTTTTACTCAAGTAGTTTTTTACTGGGTGACTTTCACTTTTACTTCAGTCATTTTCTGTTAACATATCTTTACGTTTACTCAAGTATGACAATTGGGTACTTTTCCCACCACTGACAGTTGGCAAACAAGATGCAGGCTAATATACAGATGGCTAGCCTGATGCAGGCTAATATACGGTTGTCTAGCCTGATACAGGCTAATATACAGTTGTCTAGCCTGATACGGGCTAATATACAGTTGTCTAGCCTGATACGGGCTAATATACAGCTGGCTAGCCTGATACGGGCTAATATACAGTTGTCTAGCCTGTATCAGCCTGTATACAGCTGGCTAGCCTGATACGGGCTAATATACAGCTGGCTAGCCTGATACGGGCTAATATACAGTTGGCTAGCCTGGTACGTGCTAATATACGGTTGGCTAGCCTGATACGGGCTAATATACAGCTGGCTAGCCTGATACGGGCTAATATACAGTTGGCTAGCCTGGTACGGGCTAATATACGGTTGACTAGCCTGATACAGGCTAATATACAGTTGGCTAGCCTGGGCAACAGGGGAGATTCTTTCTGTTTTTCTTCTTGCTGACTCAGCCTCCAGTCATCGATTAGATAGGCAGGCCTGTACTGCAGATATAGAACAGCGACGGGACAACACACACACACACACTCACGCACACACATGCACACACGCACGCACGCACACACAAACACACTGTTGTAAATTCTAACATGCAGTTTCTGAGGCACTATTCCTGGGACTTCCTTCAGAATGGAATGGGTGTTACTATCAAAATGGTGGTGCACATGCCCAGTTTCCAGTTATTGTATCAGAGATGCCAATGACAATTAGAAACTAGAAACATTAGGAAGATGTCCAAGAAGATGATGTCATCTGATTATGGTACATTTAAGTTATGCCTTAAGCTTTGTAAATTCATTAGTTAATAGTTTGTTAACGTTAATTAATGCATAATTTATTTGGAAATTGCCTTGTTATGTGTTCACATAGCGTTGATGTTAAAGGACAAATCTACTCGCAACTATCTTTTGGTATTTTTTTTCATTAGGCCACTGTTGATGCAGTCCCCAAGACACATGCAACACATTTTGGGACTGTATCAACAGTGGACTAATGAAAAAATACTAAAAGATAGTTTTAAGTTGATTTTTCCTTTAAGGTTTTTACAGATGTTATGCTGCCATGTGATGCTGTTCCTTATTCACCTGTGTGGTTTTATTTTTTGCAGTTTTGCTGTTCCTTTTTGGGCTTTTCTGTTCGAAGCGCATGCTTGTGATCCGTCTCATCAGTAAGGTGCTTGATCCCATTTACGTTTTTATTATCTCTCCCTGTCTGAGATATTTTCCATATCCTTTCTCGTCTCGTTTTTGGTTTTCATTTAAGTACTTTAGTTCCATCAATCGTTTTCTTTCTAGTTGTCTGTGGGAAATTATGTTTCAGGTTTCGTCCTGAAAAGAACTTACCGCATTTTATTTTCCAGCCCAGAACTGTGGCGGGATTTCGGGGAACTGTTCGTTATGCGTCAGTAAATGCTCATAAAAACAAAGTAAGTGTCTTTTTGGGGTGAAAAACTTAAATGCACTACAAATTAATTCCAACCTGAGGGTTTTGTGTTACATCAGTTTGTCAGGAAATCTAAAATAGCTGTTGTGTATGTACTCCAGTAAATCATGAAAATTATTATCTGATTAATACATTTTTTACCTTCTCAGGAAATGGGTCGCCATGACGATCTATGGTCGCTATTTTACATGTTGGTAGAGTTTGCAGTCGGTCAGTTACCATGGAGAAAAATTAAAGATAAGGTGAGCTACTATCTACTGTTGCTATTATAATTATTACAATTCCCAATATCAGTCCTGGTCTAGGGGACCCGAAGAATTGCACATTGTTATTTTTGCCCTAGCGCTACACACCTGATTCCACTAATCAACTCATCATCAAACCTTTCACTAGTGGAATCAGGTGTGTAGCACTAGGGCAAAAATAACAATGTGCACCCTTTGGGTCTCCAGGACCAGGATGAAGAAACCCTGCAGTAGAGAATGGTTACGAGTGTCTACTGGTGTCTGCTGGGCTCAACTGGTATCTAATACTTTCTACTGTATCTCTTGTTTGTTACCAGGAGCAAGTGGGTCAGATTAAAGAGCGCTACGACCACAGAATGCTGCTCAAACACATGCCTTCTGAGTTTTACATCTTCCTGGATCATGTTTTAGGCCTTGACTACTTCACCAAACCAGATTACCAGGTACCTACTGTTCACTCCCTGCACGTGCATTCAAATTATTTATCCCCCATTCAACCTTGTTTTTCTGGCGTTCATTTCAATAGCAGAGTGAACAAGACATGGAAGTGTGGCAATGTGAGACTAACTCCCATATCATACCCTCTCTCTTCATTTTCAGTAATGAAACTATTCAAAAACCGTCCGAAGAAAAATACATTTTTGTACTTAAAGTAAAGGTTATTATTGTATAGCAGGTTTGGTTGAATTTCAACTTTATACCTTACTTACATTTTCCGAAAACCTTTTCCCTGTGATCGTCTATGCAGTTGCTGATGTCGGTCTTTGAGAACAGTATGAAGGAACATATCATCACAGAGAACGAGCCTTTTGATTGGGAGAAGGGAGGGACGGATGGAGTGCCTCTGTCCACCAGCACGTCAACGCCACCTCAACAGAACACACGACAGACTCCCGCCGTGATCGGGTAAGGGAATCAAAATGAGCTATTTAGCTTTATGCAACTGTGTGGATTTGTAATGCACTGTTGTGTCAAATGAAAAGGGAATCACACTTCAAAACATTAAAAACGCATCCACATGAAGATGAACAGTCTATCCACTACTTATTAACAAGATTTAACAGCAGAAAGCAGAAAGGAATTCAAAGGGAATCATACTTCAAAACATTTTGGACACATCAATATAAAATATGAAAACATCTAGCCAGCCAAGAGATTACACAATTCCCATTTACCTGTAGCCTAATTCACTTAAAGAATCAGGAACAAATAGTCTAATGCTGGGTTGTGACAATTCATTCAGATTTAGAATGCAACTGTGAGGATTTGTAACACACTGTTTGCATTTGAAGTGATATAGGATATTTTCGACAACGACACTAATTTAATTAATCGCCTGGTCATTTTGTAAAAGAGAATGTGCTCTCATTAATGTAATAATGTAATAATTGAGAATGTTCTCATTAACTTACCTTGTTAAATACAGGTAATGAAAGAATGAATAAAAAAGAAAGAAAATAGTCAATATCAGTCCATGTTCTGTGTTTTCCCAGGGTGGTGAACGTGACTCTGGTTCCTGGGGAGCTGCCGAGGGAGAACACAGATGACGTTCTACAAGACGAGCACCTGAGTGACCAGGAGAACGCTCCACCTGCAGTACCCAGCAGGCCTTGTGAGGGGACACCTCCCCAGGTGGAAGCCGAGGCGTGGAACGACACCGACTTAAACCGCAACCAACTCAGGATTAGCATCAGCAAGGTACAGGAGGGACCATCTAATATGTCCTCATTGTATCTCACTGTGGTACTGTCAGCACTATGAAACATTGCCTTACAGTCTTTAAATATATTAAAACGGTAGAAGTACATTAGAAGGGATAGTTTACTTTCTTGTTGGTTTTCAATGACCATCTATTACGTTCAGAGGATATAGACCATAGAAATAGAATGAATAGAATGGGCTTGCAAGCTCTAACACTGACAATTTGACTGGTAAACTCATGGGTGCACTTGCAATGGCTGCCTGGTATTGTGATGCAATCATTTCCATGGTAATGTAAAATGTTCATTTAACTTATGTGGCTCATGCAATGGAATGTATTTTTTGTAATGTCAGTTGAGTTGAATAAGCATATCACAGCACAGATTGATGGTCATGGCTAGAAGGGATCCAGCTTTTGTCAAATTAACATCAGATGTTATGTTTTGTAGCAGGTTAGGAGAACTTATTCAGCAGGTTAGGATAATTAATGTAGCAGGTTAGGAGAATTAGGTTAAGGTTAGGAAAAGGGTTAGAGTTAGCAAAAATGCAACAAAAAAATCAGGATCCCTTCTAGCCAAGACACATATTGATGGGTCCACTTCCTGCTTTTACTTCCTGCTTTTACGTCCTGATTTATTCCTATGGGTACACTCGCAATGGTAGCCAGTACACTCATTATACCATCATTGACTTGAATGGGGTCTCATTCTCATTTCAATGATATAGACATACCTGCTTGTAGATAGACCAGGAGATATACAGTTGAAGTCAGAAGTTTACATACACTTAGGTTGGAGTCATTAAAACTCGTTTTTCAACCACTCCACAAATTTCTTGTTAACAAACTATAGTTTTGACAAGTCGGTTAGGACATCTACTTGTGCATGACACAAGTCATTTTTCCAACAATTGTTTACAGACAGATTATTTCACTTATAATTCACTGTATCACAATTCCAGTGGGTCAGAAGTTTACATACACTAAGTTGACTGTACCTTTAAACAGCTTGGGAAAATCCAGAAAATGATGTCATGGCTTTAGAAGCTTCTGATAGGCTAATTGACGTCATTTGAGTCAATTGGAGGTGAACCTGTGGATGTATTTCAAGGCCAACCTTCATACTCAGTGCCTCTTTGCTTGACATCATGAGAAAATCTAAATAAATCCGGCAAAACAAATTGTAGACCTCCACAAGTCTGGTTCATCCTTGGGAGCAATTTCCAAATGCCTGAAGGTACCATGTTCATCTGTACAAACAATAGTATGCAAGTATAAACACCATGGGACCACGTAGCTGTCATACCGCTCAGGAAGGAGACGCGTTCTGTCTCCTAGAGATTAACGTACTTTGGTGCAAAAAGTGCAAATCAATCCCAGAACAACAGCAACGGACCTTGTGAAGATGCTGGAGGAAACGGGTACAAAAGTATCTGTATCCACAGTAAAACGAGTCCTATATCGACATAACCTGAAAGGCTGCTCAGCAATGAAGAAACCACTGGATCCAGACCTAAATTGTGTAGGTTGTCTGAAATCAGAGTGGAGTTAGGGGGTGAGGTGCTGACTACTAAAACCTCTGTTAGCTACTTGGGATGTATCCTTGTTGGAACTTGGGAGGTGTGAGCATGGCCAATAAGGTGCTAGGGAAGGTTAATGCCAGGACTGAGTTTTTGGCTAGAAAGTCCAAGCTGCTTGATAAGGACTCCATGAAAGTGCTAGCTACTGCCCTCATTCAATGCCATTTTGACTATGCTAGTACTTCCTGGTTTGGGGGCTTATCTAAACTGGGGAAGCTCCAGATAGCCCAGAATAAGTTGATCAGGGTAGTATTGAAGGTGAGTCCACGTACTCACATAGGCAGGAGCTGCTTTCAGGAACTAAACTGGCTGCCTGTTGAGGCTAGGGTGTCCCAGATTAGACTAGGTTTGGTTTACAGGAGTATTTATGGTCCTGCGCCCAGATATTTAAGTGATTACTTTTGTAATGGTTGTCGTTGGTGGAAGAGGACCAAAGTGCAGCGTGGTACGTATTCATAATAATTTAATAAAGACTGAATACTGAACAAAACCGACAAACGAACAGTTCTGTAAGGTGCAAACAAAAACACTAAACAGAAAAATAACTACCCACAACCCATAGTGGGAAAACAGGCTACCTAAGTATGATTCTCAATCAGAGACAATGATCGACACCTGCCTCTGATTGAGAACCATACTAGGCCAAACACATAGAAATATAACGACTAGAACAAAACATAGAAAAACAACATAGAATGCCCACCCCAACTCACGCCCTGACCAAACTAAAATAAAGACATAAAAAAGGAACTAAGGTCAGAACGTGACAACTTTCCTCGTGTTAGGGATGCACACAATCACAGCACCAGATCAGGTGTTGCTGATGTGTGCTTATACAGGTTCAGGAGTAATGCTGGGAAAGGTACTTTCTTGTATACTGGAGCCTCAGAATGGAATGAGTTGCCTCTGCCTATAAAAACAACGTCCTCTTTGGACATCTTTAAAAAATAAAGTAAAAACATGTTTGATGTGTAAACTAAACTAAAAAACGGTTCCAAAACCGCCATAAAAAAGCCAGACTACGGTATGCAACTCCACATGGGAACAAAGATTGTACTATTTGGAGAAATGTCCCCTGGTCTGATGAAACAAAATGTAACTGTTTGGTCATAATGACCATCGTTATGTTTGGAGGAAAAAGGGGGAGGCTTGCAAGCCGAAGAACACCCTCCCAACCGTGAGGCATGGGGGTGGCAGCATCATGTTGTGGGGGTGCTTTGCTGCAGGAGGGATTGGTGCACTTCACAAAATAGTTGGCATCACGAGGAAGGAAAATTATGTGGATATATTGAAGCAACATCTCAAGACATCAGTCAGGCAGTTAAAAGCTTGGTCGCAAATGGGTCTTCGAAATGGACAATTACCCCAAGCATACTTCCAAAGTTGTGGCAAAATGGCTTAAGGACAACAAAATCAAGGTATTGGAGAAGCCATCACAAAGCCCTGACCTCAATCCTATAGAAAATGTGTGGGCAGAACTGAAAAAGTGTGTGCGAGCAAAGATGCCTACAAACCTGACTCAGTTACACCAGCTATGTCAGGAGGAATGGGCCGAAATTCACCCAACTTATTGTGGAAGGCTACCCAAAATGTTTGACCCAAGTTAAACAATTTAAAGGCAATGCTACCAAATACTAATTGAATGTATGTAAACTTCTGACCCACTGGGAATGTGATTACAGAAATAAAAGCTGAAATAAATCATTCTCTCTACTATTATTCTGACATTTCACATTCTTAAAATAAAGTGGTGATCCTAACTGACCTAAAACAGGACATTTTTACTAGGAATAAACGTCAGGAATTGTGAAAAACTGAGATTAAATGTATTTGGCTAAGGTGTATGTAAACTTCTGACTTCAACTGTATTTCAGGTACTGTGTTTACAATGAATTGAAAGTGCTCAAACATGGTAAAGTAAATAATAACACCTTTACAATAGAGTTCAAGCTGCTATATACCTGCAGTACACAATAGGTCTAACTCTTGACAGTGATGGTTAACAGTGGTAACCCTAGAAACGCCCTTTCCCCCAGGGGCAGTTGGCTGCGGAGGAAGAGGAGCCTGCTAGAGGGACGTGTCCTGATGCCCTCGTGGGTGGAGCTCCTCCAGAAATGACTGGTGCTCAGGTCTGCGCTCTGCGGTACCGGAGGATCAACAGCCCAGAGTCAGACCGTCTGTCCGCCGCAGACGGGAGACCAGACATCTACGACAAACGAGGGTGAGGGCGCTATACACTGAGTGTACAAAACATTAGGAACACCAGCTCTTTCCATGACAGACTGACCAGGTGAGTCCAGGTGAAAGATATGATCTCTTATTGATGTCACTTGTTAAATCCACTTCAATCAGTGTGGATAAAGGGGAGGAGACAGGTTAAAGAAGGATTTTTAAGCCTTGAGACAATAGAGACATGGATTGTGTATGTGTGCCATTTAGAGGGTGAATGGGCAAGACAAAATATTTAAGTGCTTTTGAACAGGATATGGCCAGCAGCATACCACCCTGCATCCCGCTGCTGGCTTGCTTTTGAAGCTGAGCAGGGTTGGTCCTGTTTGGGCCCTGGATGGGAGATCAGATGCTGCTGGAAGTGGTGTTGGAGGGCCAGTAGGAGGCACTCTTTCCCAGAGCAGTGATTGGGGGCATTGCCCTGTGTAGGGTGCTGTCTTTCGGATTGGATGTTAAACGGTGTCCTGACTCTGTGGTCACTAAAAGATCCCATGGCACTTATTGTAGGGGTGTTAACCCTGGTGTCCTGGATAAATTCCCAATCTGGTCACCTAATCATCCCCAGGTTACATTTGGCTCATTCCTCTCCCCTGTAACTATTCCCCAGGTCATTGCTGTAAATTAGAATGTGTTCTCAGTCAATTTACCTGGAAAAATAAATAAATGCTAGTAGGTTCCTGGATCACTGGTTTGAGTCAAGAATTGCAATGCTACTGGGGTTTTCATGCACAACAGTTTCCTGTGTGTATCAAGAATAGTCCACCATCCAAAGGAAATCCAGCCAACTTGACACAACTTTGGGAAGCAATGGAGTCAACATGGGCCAGCATCCCTGTGGAATGCTTTTGACAACTTGTACAGTACATGCCCCAATTGCGCTGTTCTGAGTGCAAAAGGGGGTTCAGCTCAATATTAGGAAGGTGCTTCTAATGTTTTGTACACTCAGTGTATAGTGCAGACAACTTAAACACTGTTGTGCATATGTATACTTTATGTACACACCACACATCAATCAATCAAATAGATGTTATAAAGCCCTTTTTGCATCAGCACCAGCGTAACCCCCCAAAGATCAAGCATTGGCTAGGAAAAACTCCCTAGAAGACAGGAACCTGGGAAGAAACCTAGAGAGGAACCAGGCTGCGAGGGGTGGCCAGTCCTCTGCTGGTTGTATTGGGTAGAGATCATAAGAGTACATGGCCATTAGGGCCAGATCGTTTTTTCAAGATGTTCAAACGTTCATAGATGACCAACAGGGTCAGATAGTAACCATGGCTATAGAGCAGCCATACTCAACAGGTCGACTGCAGTTCGGATCCGGACCCAGAATGGCGTCAATACGGACCACGGGTCCCGAAACAAAAAAAAAAGAAAGAGATGGAGTGGGAGCCTAAGATCACGGTACACCAGATAAGACAGGCTGACCCTAGCTCCCCCGGCACATACAAGCAATTGCAGCATAACTACTTGGGACTGAGACACGTGGGTCGGGAGACAGGGTTAGGAGATCCTGTGGCCCGGCCAACGTCACCCCTGGACAGGGCTAACCAGGAAGGAGTTAACTCCACCGACCACTTAAGGGATTTCAACAGACCACTAACTTACTACCCTGAGACCAGTGGTGTACCACAGTTTCACAGGGCCCCACTGCAAGGTCTGAGCAAGGGAGGGAAATGTGGCAGAGAGGAAAATTGCAGTTTTATATCTAATCTCCTGTAATTCAAAATATTTTTGCCATGGCTTGTGACGTGAACTCCAGGTCCCCCCCCCCCCCCCCCCACTCAAAAATATATATATGATTACATTTTCAGAGCCCGCTGGCCCCCCCGGGGGACACAAACAAACACACACATACACTGAAAACACATTAAAACACAACACACATGCACACAGTCAAAATGAACATTTACCAAGGTTTTTGACAATGATTTTGTGTCTCCCTACCAGGTCTCGTATGGACATCCTGGGATCCCCGTCCCGCCACGTGCAGTCCTCCCAGCCGGCCCAGATGCACTCCCTGGAGGGAGGAGGTGGGGACCGGCAGGGTGGCAGTGGTAGACCAGGTCAAGAGGTCTCGGTAGCCTCTGTGGCCGACCCCGAGGCCCACAGTAACGCGTTCATCCGGTCTGTACCACTCGCGGAGGAGGAAGACTTTGACAGCAAGGAGTGGGTGATCATCGACAAGGAGACTGAGCTCCAGGACTTCCTGGGTCTCCTGGGCCCAAGGGCTGAGCCCACCACCTCGGGGCCCACCACCGATGAGGAACCTGAGGAGCTGAGGCCCCTAGACGAAATGGAGGAGTGGAGGAGGTTACGGGGAGCTGGAGGTGGAGAGGTGGTGGTGAGGCCAAAGATGCGAGCAGGAGGCGTTGGGGCGCCGCCAGAAGGGGAGGGTTCTAATGGGGCCAGTCCTGGGTACCCAGGTTATCACACTCTGCCTCATAGCCGTGGACACAGACCACGGCCACAGTCGGAGTACTTTGGAGCTCACGGACAGGTAAGAGCAATGGGCTGTGGGGTAGAGAAATGGTTTGTGTGTTGGTGTGTGTGTTTGTCTGGTTTGGGGTCCATTTGAACTGAATTGAAATTCGAATTAAATTGAAATGGACTGTCTTTGTCTGCATCTGTGTTTGTCTTTTTGCGGGTTTATGTCTAGGTTCCCCTGTTATTTCCTGTGTCGACAATGTAACTGGACACAATTTGAAAGAATGGTATACTTATTCTTAATCTACTCAGGCTTTGGTAGTTACTTTTTGAAGGTCCGTATACGTGTATGTAAACCCACTGTTCATTTGATCATTTTCAGTGCAGTGCAGAGCTTACTGTATTTCCACTTCATCTGTCCACTGACTAAAGCCTGTAATGACAAAGCTGTCACAAAGTCCATGAATAATATTGGTACTGTCTTTATACCGGTAGTGTTGTATTTAGTACGTCACCCAGTGTATGCGACAGCACTGCAGATTCCTATAGAAAATGTACTTCCTCCATCCGGGACACACAGCTGTGCAAACAAACTTCATGAAGCACAGCAGTGTGGAGGAACTGTTATCTGCAATGACTGAATTACAGCCATAGTTTTAATAACATTCATTTGGGCAGTTACATAGATTTCCGTCACTAAAATGGGTGGAGTGAAAGTTTGATTTTCCATCTGTAAATGATCTGCAGATGGTCATACTATCAACTATCTGTTGATGAGCACTTGCTTGCTACGGTTACGGTTAGGGTTAGGTTTAGATAAAGTGTAAGGGTTAAGTTTAGCGATAGGATAAGGGTTAAGGTCAGGTTTAGAGCTAGGGTTAGGCAGTGGTGGAAAAAGTACCCAATTGTCATACTTGAGTAAAAGTACAGATACCTTAATAGAAAGTTACTCAAGTAGAGGTGAAATCAGCCAGTAAAATACTACTTGAGTAAAAGTCTAGAAGTATTTGGTTTTAAATATACTTAAGTATCAAAAGTAAATGTAATTGCTAAATTATACTTCAGTATCAAAAGTAAAAGTATAAATCATTTAAAATTCCTTATATTAAGCAAAGCAGACGGCACCATTTTCTTGTTTTCAAAATGTACGCATAGCCACTCAGACATCATTTACAAACAAAATGTACGCATAGCCACTCAGACATCATTTACAAACCAAATGTACGCATAGCCACTCAGACATCATTTACAAACAAAATGTACGCATAGCCACTCAGACATCATTTACAAACCAAATGTACGCATAGCCACTCAGACATCATTTACAAACCAAATGTACGCATAGCCACTCAGACATCATTTACAAACAAAATGTACGCATAGCCACTCAGACATCATTTACAAACCAAATGTACGCATAGCCACTCAGACATCATTTACAAACAAAATGTACGCATAGCCACTCAGACATCATTTACAAACAAAATGTACGCATAGCCACTCAGACATCATTTACAAACCAAATGTACGCATAGCCACTCAGACATCATTTACAAACAAAGTATTTGTGTTTAGTGAGTCCGCCAGGCCAGAGGCAGTAGGGATGACCAGGGATGTTCTCTTGATAAATGAAATTTGACAATTTTCGTGTCCTGCTCAGCATTCAAAATGTAACGAGTACATTTAGGTTGTCAGAGTAAATGTATGGTGTTAAAAGTACATTATTTTCTTTAGGAATGCAGTGAAGTAAAAAGTGAAGGTTGTCAAGTAAAGTACTAAGTCAAGTAAAGTACAGATAACCCCAAGAAAGTATTTTTACTTAAGTACTTTAAACCACTGAGGTTAGAGTTAGTAGATAGTTGAAATGTTACTGATAGTCTGTAGAGCATCTACAGATAGAATATCCATATCAAGTGTTCCCTTTAGTTTTTATTTGGTTTAATCATTATTATTTTCTCATTGATACAAAGATATATTTTTCTAGAGACCTGTTCAAGATAGCAGCCATTTCAACCATTTTGTGCTGATGATGCAGGATGATGCTGTGGTGTCAGTGCATGTTCTGATAGCAAATATGTATCTGATTCACATGTGTCAATCAAAGGAGCATGTACTGTAGGAGTGTTATGGGTCATGATGGTAAACTGTTCCAGTACACAAAAACTGTTCCACAACACAAGTAGTGATATGTTTTTCCTTTCTCCGCGCCATGTCAATCTCTGCCTCTTCGAAACCCGATTTAAATATCTTGCCAAAATATCATTGGCCTGTACCTGCATATCCATGTCCAGTGACAGTCGGCCAAAACTGAAACACTCGAAACAACATCCCTTTTTAAAATAAAACCCCACCCAAACGATTGTACATAGGTCTCGTTTATCCCTCCCAAAAAAGAGATCCCTCCCCTTATAGTTCTGCTGTCTGTGCGTGTGGTGGGCTCACTGCAACATGCACCCAGACACATAGAGACCCAGACGCGCGGAGACCCAGACGCGCGGAGACCCAGACGCGCGGAGACCCAGACGCGCGGAGACCCAGACGCGCGGAGACCCAGACGCGCGGAGACCCAGACGCGCGGAGACCCAGACGCGCGGAGACCCAGACGCGCGGAGACCCAGACGCGCGGAGACCCAGACGCGCGGAGACCCAGACGCGCGGAGACCCAGACGCGCGGAGACCCAGACGCACAGACGTGCGGAAACCCAGACGCACAGAGACCCAGTCGCTCAGACGCAGAGACCCAGAGACCGATACACATACAGACAGAGACCCAGACACACATACAGACAGAGACCCGAGACACACATACAGACAGAGACCCGAGACACCCAGACGCGCAGAGACCCAGACGTGCAGAGACGCACAGTCGCAGAGACCCAGACTTGCAGAGACCCAGACACACATACAGACAGAGACCCATACACACATACAGATAGACACACATACAGACAGAGACCCCAAACACACATACAAACAGAGACCCAGGCACACATACAAACAGAGACCCAGACGCGCAGAGACCCAGACGCGCAGAGACCCAGACGCACAGACAGAGACCCAGACGCGCAGACAAACAGAGACCCAGACGCGCAGACAAACAGAGACCCAGACGCACATACAAACAGAGACCCAGACGGGCAGATACACAGAGACCCAGACACACAGAAACCCAGAGACCCAGACACATATACACACAGAGACCCAGACGCGCATATAAAAACAGAGACCCAGATGCGCATACAAAAACAGAGACCCAGACGCGCATACAAACAGAGACCCAGACGCGCATACAAACAGAGACCCAGACGCGCATACAAACAGAGACCCAGACACACAGAGACCCAGACACACATACAAACAGAGACCCAGACGCGCAGAGACCCAGACGCGCAGACAAACAGAGCCCCAGACGCGCAGACAAACAGAGCCCCAGACGCGCAGACAAACAGAGACCCAGACACACAGAGACCCAGACGCGCAGACAAACAGAGACCCAGAAGCGCAGACAAACAGAGACCCAGACGCACATACAAAAACAGAGACCAAGACGCGCATACAAACAGAGACCAAGACGCGCAGACAAACAGAGACCCCGACGGGCAGACACACAGAGACCCAGACACACAGAAACCCAGAAACACAGTGACCCAGACACACATACACACAGAGACCCAGACGCGCATACAAAAACAGAGACCCAGACGCGCATACAAAAACAGAGACCCAGATGCGCATACAAAAACAGAGACCCAGATGCGCATACAAAAACAGAGACCCAGACGCGCATACAAACAGAGACCCAGACGCGCATACAAACAGAGACCCAGACACACAGAGACCCAGACACACAGAGACCCAGACACACAGAGACTCAGACACACATACAAACAGAGACCCAGACACACATACAAACAGAGACCCAGACACACATACAAACAGAGACCCAGACACGCATACAAACAGAGACCCAGACACACATACAAACAGAGACCCAGACACACATACAAACAGAGACCCAGACGCGCATACAAACAGAGACCCAGACGCGCATACAAACAGAGACCCAGACGCGCATACAAACAGAGACCCAGACGCGCATACAAACAGAGACCCAGACGCACATACAGGCAGAGACCCAGACGCGCAGACGTACAGAGACCCAGACGTACAGACACACAGACACACATACGCACAGACACACATACAAACAGTGACCCAGACACACAGAGACCCAGACACACAGAGACCCAGACACACATACAAACAGAGACCCAGACACACATACAAACAGATACCCAGATACACATACAAACAGAGACCCAGACACACATACAAACAGAGACCCAGACACACATACAAACAGAGACCCAGACACACTTACAAACAGAGACCCAGACACACCTACAAACAGAGACCCAGACACACCTACAAACAGAGACCCAGACACACTTACAAACAGAGACCCAGACACACCTACAAACAGAGACCCAGACACACTTACAAACAGAGACCCAGACACACATACAAACAGAGACCCAGACACACTTACAAACAGAGACCCAGACACACTTACAAACAGAGACCCAGACACACATACAAACAGAGACCCAGACACACATACAAACAGAGACCCAGACACACATACAAACAGAGACCCAGACACACATACAAACAGAGACCCAGACACACATACAAACAGAGACCCAGACACACATACAAACAGAGACCCAGACGCGCATACAAACAGAGACCCAGACGCGCATACAAACAGAGACCCAGACGCGCATACAAACAGAGACCCAGACGCGCAGACAAACAGAGACCCAGACGCGCATACAAACAGAGACCCAGACGCGCAGACGTACAGAGACCCAGACGCGCAGACGTACAGAGACCCAGACGTACAGACACACAGACACACATACGCACAGACACACTTACAAACAGAGACCCAGACACACTTACAAACAGAGACCCAGACACACTTACAAACAGAGACCCAGACACACATACAAACAGTGACCCAGACACACAGAGACCCAGACACACATACAAACAGAGACCCAGACACACATACAAACAGAGACCCAGACACACATACAAACAGATACCCAGATACACATACAAACAGAGACCCAGACACACATACAAACAGAGACCCAGACACACATACAAACAGAGACCCAGACACACTTACAAACAGAGACCCAGACACACTTACAAACAGAGACCCAGACACACTTACAAACAGAGACCCAGACACACATACAGGCAGAGACCCAGACACACATACAGGCAGAGACCCAGACACACTTACAAACAGAGACCCAGACACACATACAGGCAGAGACCCAGACGCACATACAAACAGAGACCCAGACGCGCAAACAAACAGAAACCCAGACGCGCAGACGCACAGACACACAGACGCACAGACACACTTACAAACAGAGACCCAGACACACATACAAACAGAGACCCAGACACACATACAAACAGAGACCCAGACACACATACAAACAGAGACCCAGACACACTTACAAACAGAGACCCAGACACACTTACAAACAGAGACCCAGACGCACATACAAACAGAGACCCAGACGCACATACAAACAGAGACCCAGACGCACTTACAAACAGAGACCCAGACGCACTTACAAACAGAGACCCAGACACACTTACAAACAGAGACCCAGACACACTTACAAACAGAGACCCAGACACACATACAGGCAGAGACCCAGACGCACATACAAACAGAGACCCAGACGCACATACAAACAGAGACCCAGACGCACATACAAACAGAGACCCAGACGCACATACAAACAGAGACCCAGACGCACATACAAACAGAGACCCAGACGCACATACAAACAGAGACCCAGACGCACATACAAACAGAGACCCAGACGCACATACAAACAGAGACCCAGACGCACATACACACAGAGACCCAGACACACATACACACAGAGACCCAGACACACATACAAACAGAGACCCAGACACACATACAAACAGAGACCCAGATACACATACAAACAGAGACCCAGATACACATACAGGCAGAGACCCAGACGCACAGAGACCCAGACGCACAGAGACCCAGACGCACAGAGACCCAGACGCACAGAGACCCAGACGCACAGAGACCCAGACGCACAGAGACCCAGACACACAGAGACCCAGACACACATACAGGCAGAGACCCAGACGCACATACATACAGAGACCCAGACGCACATACAAACAGAGACCCAGACGCACATACAAACAGAGACCCAGACGCACTTACAAACAGAGACCCAGACACACTTACAAACAGAGACCCAGACACACATACAAACAGAGACCCAGACACACTTACAAACAGAGACCCAGACACACTTACAAACAGAGACCCAGACACACATACAAACAGAGACCCAGACGCACATACAGGCAGAGACCCAGACGCACATACAAACAGAGACCCAGACGCACATACAAACAGAGACCCAGACGCACATACAAACAGAGACCCAGACGCACATACAAACAGAGACCCAGACGCACATACAAACAGAGACCCAGACGCACATACAAACAGAGACCCAGACGCACATACAAACAGAGACCCAGATACACACACAGAGACCCAGACACACATACACACAGAGACCCAGACACACATACACACA
Source organism: Salvelinus alpinus (assembly GCF_045679555.1). Classification (NCBI taxonomy): domain Eukaryota; kingdom Metazoa; phylum Chordata; class Actinopteri; order Salmoniformes; family Salmonidae; genus Salvelinus; species Salvelinus alpinus. Next base: position 26,498,351 of record NC_092117.1, read on the forward strand.
GAGACCCAGACACACATACAAACAGAGACCCAGATACACATACAAACAGAGACCCAGATACACATACAGGCAGAGACCCAGACGCACAGAGACCCAGACGCACAGAGACCCAGACGCACAGAGACCCAGACACACATACAAACAGAGACCCAGACACACATACAAACAGAGACCCAGACACACATACAAACAGAGACCCAGACACACATACACACAGAGACCCAGACACACATACAAACAGAGACCCAGATACACATACAAACAGAGACCCAGATACACATACAGGCAGAGACCCAGACGCACAGAGACCCAGACGCACAGAGACCCAGACGCACAGAGACCCAGACGCACAGAGACCCAGACACACATACAAACAGAGACCCAGACACACATACAAACAGAGACCCAGACACACATACAAACAGAGACCCAGACACACATACACACAGAGACCCAGACGCACATACAAACAGAGACCCAGACGCACATACAAACAGAGACCCAGACACACATACAAACAGAGACCCAGACACACATAGAGAAACCCAGACACACAGAGACCCAGACGCACATACAAACAGAGACCCAGACACACATAGAGAGACCCAGACACACATAGAGAGACCCAGACGCACAGAGACCCAGACGCACATACAAACAGAGACCCAGACACACATACAAACAGAGACCCAGACACACATAGAGAAACCCAGACACACAGAGACCCAGACACACATACAAACAGAGACCCAGACAAACATACAAACAGAGACCCAGACGCACATACAGGCAGAGACCCAGACGCACATACAGGCAGAGACCCAGACGCACATACAGGCAGAGACCCAGACGCACATACAAAAGGAGACCCAGACGCACATACAAACAGAGACCCAGATACACATACAAACAGAGACCCAGACACACATAGAGAAACCCAGACACACAGAGACCCAGACACACATACAAACAGAGACCCAGACAAACATACAAACAGAGACCCAGACGCACATACAGGCAGAGACCCAGACGCACATACAGGCAGAGACCCAGACGCACATACAGGCAGAGACCCAGACGCACATACAGGCAGAGACCCAGACGCACATACAAACAGAGACCCAGACGCACATACAGGCAGAGACCCAGACGCACATACAAACAGAGACCCAGATACACATACAAACAGAGACCCAGACACACATAGAGAAACCCAGACACACAGAGACCCAGACACACATACAAACAGAGACCCAGACAAACATACAAACAGAGACCCAGACGCACATACAGGCAGAGACCCAGACGCACATACAGGCAGAGACCCAGACGCACATACAGGCAGAGACCCAGACGCACATACAGGCAGAGACCCAGACGCACATACAGGCAGAGACCCAGACGCACATACAGGCAGAGACCCAGACGCACATACAGGCAGAGACCCAGACGCACATACAAACAGAGACCCAGACGCACATACAAACAGAGACCCAGACGCACATACAAACAGAGACCCAGACACACATACAAACAGAGACCCAGACACACATAGAGAAACCCAGACACCCAGACACACAGAGACCCAGACACACATACAAACAGAGACCCAGACAAACATACAAACAGAGACCCAGACGCACATACAGGCAGAGACCCAGACGCACATACAGGCAGAGACCCAGACGCACATACAGGCAGAGACCCAGACGCACATACAGGCAGAGACCCAGACGCACATACAGGCAGAGACCCAGACGCACATACAAACAGAGACCCAGATACACATACAAACAGAGACCCAGATACACATACAAACAGAGACCCAGATACACATAGAGAGACCCAGACACACATACAAGTAGAGACCCAGACACACAAAGACCCAGACACACATACACACAGAGACCCAGACACACAGAGACCCAGACACACAGAGACCCAGACACACAGAGACCCAGACACACAGAGACCCAGACACACAGAGACCCAGACGCACAGACACACATACACAGACACACATACAAACAGAGACCCAGACGCACAGAGACCCAGACGCACAGTGACCCAGAGACCCAGACACGTAGAGACCCAGACAGACACACAGACATTCCCATGACAGCAGAGATAGAGAAGAGACGGAGTCTTCTTGGCCACACCCCCACCTGATGCCTTTCTCCTCCACTCTTATTGGTCTTTTTCAGTTGGAGGAGGATAGGCCCCACCCCCACCACCCGCACCACTCTTTCCCGAGGCCCAACCAATTGAGAAGATTGGCGTCGTACGTGTTCTCGTCCTCTACCCTGGAGACGGAGCAGTATCCCCATGGTAACTTGGAAGCTGGGGCGTTGATCCAGAGAAGCCGCTCTGCCGAGAGCAGCCCTGCCCGTCTCCCCTCGCGGCGCCACATGCCCCTGGTACCCGGCAGCCCCGGGGGGTCGCGACCACGACACTCTGTCCTCAACCTATCCCGACTCCAGATACAACAGATGCTGGCTAAACTAATGAACAAGACGTGATCGGATAAAAAAGCCCAGTAGGGGTTGTATCTGACATTTTGTGTAACCACATGCAGCGCCTTTTCACGAACCACAACAACAATATCCCTTTTCCTCCTCACAGAAAAAACACAGTCCTGGCTATATCTAGGGGGATTGGAAGGTTTTAAAATAGGGAATATTACAAAATGTTTATTTTATTTTATTGTGCAGTAAACTGAGGCCCCCCCGGCCCGGCCTGTACCCTGTGCTCCGGGTGTGCCTGTGGGTTTGTGGGACCGTGGGCCAGGAATAGTAGGATTGCATTTTGTCCCTCTTGAGGAAGTGCAGGCAAGGTCCCTGGATATCCAAGCCGAACCAGGCCACCCCACGAGGCATACAGCTCCGTGGAGGGACAGAGAAGGAGAACCAGGAGGGTGAGAGAGGGGGAGAGAGAACCACATGGTCCAAAACCTTGTACACCACAGACACTGTACACACCACTTTATTGTACACTGACACTCGTTTTTTGAAAGATGCTGTTTTTATTCAAGCACTGAGTACTGTAGCTTTCTGAGAGGTAGACTTTTAGGCAAAGCGTAATTTCTGCTCTGCCCGGGCATTCATCTGCACATGCTTAGGAGTGCTTTAGGACTGGCACAGGCATGCGTGTGTGTAGATCATCACCACCACCACTATTGCCATCTACATTCACATGTTGTTCTTGTTTGATCTAGTTTAAAGCCAAAATCCCTTCGTTTTTGTTATTTCAAATAAAGCATAGCAAAATGTTGAATGGTCATTGGAGATGCTGCTTTATCACAGTCAATGTGCCAGGATGTTGAGATGAACAGAGAGAAATGATTACTGTCACGGATCAGTATAGGCAATAGATTGATAGGCAATAGATTGATAGGCAATAGATTGATAGGCAATAGATTGATAGGCAATGGATTGATAGGCAGTAGATTGATAGGCAATAGATTGATAGGCAATAGATTGATAGGCAATAGATTGATAGGCAATAGATTGATAGGCAATGGATTGATAGGCAGTAGATTGATAGGCAATAGATTGATAGGCAATAGATTGATAGGCAATAGATTGATAGGCAATAGATTGATAGGCAGTAGATTGATAGGCAATATATTGATAGGCAATATATTGATAGGCAGTAGATTGATAGGCAATAGATTGATAAGCAGTAGATTGATAGGCAATAGATTGATAGGCAATAGATTGATAGGCAATAGATTGATAGGCAATAGATTGATAGGCAGTAGATTGATAGGCAATATATTGATAGGCAATATATTGATAGGCAGTAGATTGATAGGCAATAGATTGATATGCAGTAGATTGATAGGCAATAGATTGATAGGCAATAGATTGATAAGCAGTAGATTGATATGCAGTAGATTGATATGCAGTAGATTGATAGGCAATATATTGATATGCAGTAGATTGATAGGCAATAGATTGATAGGCAGTAGATTGATAGGCAATATATTGATATGCAGTAGATTGATAGGCAATAGATTGATAGGCAATAGATTGATAGGCAATAGATTGATAAGCAGTAGATTGATATGCAGTAGATTGATATGCAGTAGATTGATAGGCAATATATTGATATGCAGTAGATTGATAGGCAATAGATTGATAGGCAGTAGATTGATAGGCAATATATTGATATGCAGTAGATTGATAGGCAATAGATTGATAGGCAATAGATTGATATGCAGTAGATTGATAGGCAATATATTGATATGCAGTAGATTGATAGGCAGTAGATTGATAGGCAATATATTGATATGCAGTAGATTGATAGGCAGTAGATTGATAGGCAATAGATTGATAAGCAGTAGATTGATAGGCAATAGTTTCCCTCATTGCAGTGGAATGCTGCTTTCTTACTGCATATAAATGTTTATAAGATGTATATAACACGTTTATAACATGTCTATCATATTGTATTCAGTTTCAGTTGTGACAGTATTACCAGCAATAATGATTTATTTTCCATAATTGTCTCTAGTTTACTGTTGTGAATCATTTAATTTATCTTGCCTTTGAGTCTGGACAGAGGACACAGCTCTTGTTAAGAACACACCTTCATTTTGATGCACCAGTCATAACTATAGATTTGTGAAATGTCCATATTGTCAAAATGTGTTGCTAACTACTGTAATTGTTTTAAAAGGAGGGGATTTAGGCTGAAATTCAATTGAACCTGCCCTAGTAATGTTTATGCAGTGCCTTTGTTTACAAACTTTCTTCTCTACCTAGTACTAGTGCTTTTTTATTTTTTAATCCTTTTTACAAAGGAGAACAGAATTTCCAAACTCCTTTTCATAATAATTGTTTAATGACAGGATAGGAGCAGAAGGGCTCATGCTGGGTTTGAACCGGGATCCCTGCCGCGAGGGGGAAGTAGGCCTATATGGTGCCGGAGGTGAGAGAGTTATCTGCTCGCTTAGGGCCAGTAGTAGTAGGATTTAGGATTTATGTCTCTATGGTTAAATCCAGGATTTAATCTTCTTACCATCACATCTAAGTCAATATGACACCAATGTTGATAAAATCAACATGATTGGAGGTTTTCCATCACACCACTCTTGTTATGATCCATTCTGATTCCTAATTCTATGGATTTGACAGTACCCAACACTGCTCTATCACTTCATTTCATTTGACCATGGGAAAAGAAGAGCTATACTGCTTTAACACCACAATGCAGGTTGAATTGAATTGAGGCCATGTCTAGATTGTATAATGAGGGGGAAAATATAATACAGTTGCCCGGTTGGTCTTCCATCAATTTCACTGTTTTCAGTGATCCAATAATGACATTCACTGAATGTATTTATCACCCTCTGATGAAGCTTAGTTCTGAGGCTCTATGTCGATCATCTCAGGGTAGGAGTGCTGATCTAAGATCAGGTATCCCCTGTCCATGTAATCTTATTCATTATGATCTAAAAGGAACATGTATGCTAGATTAGCACTCCTACTCTTGAGGTGCTTTGTGAATATGGGCCCTGATCTCAGTTCAGTTCGTACAATAAATAATATCGGACGCCACTTCGCTTGAACTAGTAAAGTCTGATGTGATAGGTCCTTGTTTACGCTGGTCTACAGTTCATCTGCTGCACTTTGGTTTATTTCCAAACAAGAAAAGTATACTCACGGATCAGTGAATACCTAAGTACGGTTGGTAGGCATCTGTTAAAAACATTTGTTAAAAACATTTTGTTTGTCTGGTAATGTTGAAGTGGGTTTTGGGAATTTTCCTACTGAAGCATTCTCATGTAAAATGGCATGCAATCATATACCGTAATGATGCTGCTTAGTAGCCTGTGTAATGTTGCTCCAGTCCTGTGTGTACTGTCCTGATTACATGTAGATCTTGGTGACTTATTTGTGCTTGTGGAAAGACAGACGGCAAGAGGAAACACATTATCTGGTTTCTGAGTCACTTATTTATTGCCCAGTGTCCCAATCTTGGCCAGGTCGCAGTTGTAAATGAGAACTTGTTCTCAACTGGCCTACCTGGTAAAATAAAGTTGAAAAAATAAATAAATAATGTGTCTGTGAGTGATACAGATGTAGGATCTTAATTTGAGCCAGTTTGCTACAGCAGGAAAATAATCCTGCAGCAACACCAAATGTGAATTATTATCTGGATGATAATGATTGGACATTTTTGTATGGTTCATACATTTTGTTCGTTAGGGCAAATCAAGTCTGGAATTTCAAAGTGGAATCGACAAACACAACTCAAATGCAATTTCCTGCTGTGCAGGAAAATTCTCAGCATCAAAAGAGTGCTCAAATGAAGATCCTACATCTGTTCAGTGAAAGAAGAGACTCTTGTATAAAAGTCCTTGTCGACTCAAATTCTTCAAAGGCTGTCTAATGATTCGCTGTACTGGAAAAACTGAACTATTCTCCAGTTCATTGCAAATAATGTACAGTATGTGGGAGGTGGGTTGGAATGGGAATATGTAAGATAATACAGTGGCAATCATAGTTTTTTAACACTTTGGAGCGAATGTAAAAGATGTCAACCATTATTTGAACAACATCGTGATCCGTGAGTGTCTCTCAGTAGAGGACAGTACAGTCACTATTCTCTTTTTGTGAATATATTATAAGCATTTGTTTTTGTATCACAATAACCCTGTAGAGTTATGTATAACATTATGTATTTAAAAGCATGTATATCAAGCCATTTTTTAAATAAACATACAAAAAATGAATATTAGTACATTGCTGGATCGACAATGTTTCAGCACTTTGATGTCATCTCGTCGTGTGATCTTGTATATTTGCTTCACAGCTGTACATACATTTGGCAATCACTGTTTGTAACCATGGCTACACATGAAATCATACCTGGGTTGAGCAATATAAAAGAAAACAGAGAACATAACATGTACATATATACAGTATTATATGTATAATGCTGTGCTATGGACTTTCTGTGCCTTTTTTTATCCATGTATGTCAACTATACTAGACAATTCTCAGACGCTTGTATACAACCAAAATATGATTAAAGGAAGTACTTCATTTAGCCTTTGCTGCCTTTTGTGTTTATTCAGTCATGGCTAATGGAAAATGGTTTGATGCTATGGTAGTCATTTTTAAACGTATCCAAAGTTTTCTAATATATTCATGTTTTTAAGGTCATAAACTGGTTCTGCTCTGCAACAGTTTGCAGGTGTCTGTGTGTATTGATGTGTACTGAAGTCTGTGAGGGTGTTCTTCGTATGTTTGTCCTTTTCATTTCATTAACTCATTGTTATATAATACATCTGATAGTTCATTATTATGTCCTACACTCTTAGAAAAAGGGTTCCAAAAGGGTTCTTCGGCTGTCCCCATAGGATAACTATTTTTGGTTCCAGGTAGAACCCTTTTTTGTTCCAGCTAGAAGCCTTTTTGGTTCCATGTAGTACCCACTGTGAAAAGGGCTCTACCTGGAACCAAAAGGGTTCTCCAAGGGATTATCCTATGGGGACAGCTGAATAAGCCTTTTAGTTTCTAGATAGCACCTTTTTTTTCTAAGAGTGTGGGGTTCAGGGAAAGTATTTCCTTTTCTTTGATACTTGTGTACTACAGCCTCTCTCTGTGATGTGCTGCAGGCCCTGGAGCAGATCAGCCCATACCAGGGTGGCAGTGGGGAGGACCTCAACTTCCAGGGTGTAGAGCGAGAAAGGCCTAACCTTCCCATGCTGGCCCAGCATCGCTTTCGACGGGTGGACTTCCTCTCTGCCATGCTCACCGGTGCCGCCACCCTTCCGCCTCTCCAAACCTCCTTTGAGGTTTATTCCAGAACCTGTGTTGAGCAGGGTCAGGATGGGAATGTGGATGCCGCTGAGGTCGGGGCTGGGGCTGGGGCAGGGGCAGTGTCCAGCGGTGATGGGAGCCCCAAGAGCAGCGAGCACAGCCAGGAGTGTGATGATGGAGCTCCCTCTACTCTTCTTGCAGACGAGCCTCCTCGGGACTACCCTCACCGGGCCTCTGCAGGAGTGGGGTTTGGTGGTGATCCGGACCTGGAGCTGGAGGAAGGCTCCAAGACCCTGGTGCTCTTCTCCCCTGGAGACGTGAGGAGGTCCCTTGCCGTGGTGGGCGATCTGCCCCCGGACGATGCCGGGAGCCACCAGGGGACGCTGGCAGCCATCACACCCCAGTGCGAGAGAGCTCTGGGATCTGGGAAGCCTGCTCGACGTGTCTGAGCCAGGTACTTTGTTCTCCCAGTTGAAGTCCGAGCCCAAACCGTCTTCGACGACCGTCTCCGCCATCCTGGTCAATGTGGCGCCCAATGTTGTTACTCCCACCAGCACCTCCCCTCCTTTCACCAAAGTAGAGCGGACATTCGTACACATTGCCGAGACTACTCACCATAATGTGATGAGCTCCTCAGGGACTCTGCAGCTCAGGCTGCTGCTCCCTGGGCTGGTTGAGGAGCCCACAGACGAACAGGAGAACCACTCGGAGGAAGAGAAAGAGGAGGATGTCTTGGATGGAGAGAAAGAGAGGAGCAGGGAGAGCAGATCCGATGTGGACCGTTCAGACAAAGACTTTGAGAAGGAGAGGGAGAGTGGATCTGAGGGTGAGGTTCCAAACAGAGACAGTGAAGAGGAGAGGGAGAGTGGATCTGAAGGGGAGTTCCAAAAGACATACAACGTACAGAGGAGGGAGAGTGGATCAGAAAGCAACGTCTTTGAGAAAGACGAGGAAGGGGACGAAGTGAGCAGGTTTGATGAGGAGAAGGAGGAGGAGAGGAAGAGAGAGAGTAGGTCCAAGGAGGAAGTTCCCGAGAGAGCAATCCCAGGTTCCCCAGAGAGAGACAACAGGGCTAAGGAGGAGGAAAAGGATGTTGCAAAGAAAGAGGTTGAGGAGTTAATCCCCCCAGAAAAAGAGATGGAAGAAGAGTCAGAACTTGGGGGCGAAGCCCAGCCAGCGATCCAGTCAAACCTCTCCTCTCCCATTCTCGGTCCCCCAGAAGAACCTGAAGCCCAGGATATCCTGGTCATTTCAATAGAAACCAAGTTAGACTCTGAAACAGAGGACACCCCTATTGTTGTTTCCTCTGAGATGGAGCCTGCCCAAGACGTGATGTTAGCAGAGAAGGAGAGCCAGGTACAGCTCGAACAAAACAATGAAGCTTCTCCACAGGAGGAACCCAAGGACCCTGGTGATCCAGAAAAATTGTCAGAGGCCAGCAAACAGACCAGGCCTCAGAAAATTAGCAGAATCCCGGTTCTCTCTCGGTCTGAGGAGGACACCAGCTCGGACCAGGACCAGTCGGCGGCGTCCCAGTCATTCAAGTCTCGTCAGAGGGCCAAGCGACCTCACCTAGCCCGGCTGGTCATGGAAAGGAGGCAAGGTCGCATGCTAAGACTGGCTTCTGTTTCCTCAGCGTCCTCTGTGGATGATGGCTGTAAAGTTCCAGCAGAGATACAGTCAGAGGAAGACACCCATGATGAGGACAACTATCCGCCCAGGAAGGAGAGGGGAATTTGGGGGGAGAGGAGTGGGGGGCGTCAAAGGAGCAGAATACCCCGTCCTGTCACGCCTGTTAAGCTGCAGGGATCCTCTGTTACACCGTCTCATGCTTTCTCCCAAACTGGCCCCAATGCTAATCTCCACAAACCCCAACTTTCAACTATATATACTAGGTAGGTTCAACTAAAAGTGTATTTGACAGGAAACACATGCTCTTATCAATTCCCGATCTCTAGGGGCTCACGCCAAGGCTGCCTTTTATCCACTCTGTTGTTCACCCAGCCCTTTGAATAATATTCTGAATTGATAATAATATTAATCTTATGTGAAAACCTCCAGATTATGATCTTTATGCAAAATTCTAGAACAGAATTCAGAATTCAAAGCATTATTCTACATATATGACTATCTCTGTGGTGTATCTCTGTGTTTCAGGCATCAATCTCACAAAACTAGGACCCCAAGAATAAATGTTCCACTGCACCAGAGGTCCCAGACTCTGCAGTCCCGACCTGGACCCGGGGCCAACTCCTCCTCCTTATTCTCCACCCCCCAGACTCCCCTGCGTGGGGTTATCTCCCGAGCCCCTCTCTCTGCATGCCCCTCCCCCCGTAGCCTCAGCACCTCCCCCTGTTGCTACTCCACTTCCCGGACCGACAGCCCCTCCCCTCAGCGCCCACGCCGGGGGGCTGCAGTTACAGAAGTCCGGAGGCAGCTCATATCCGTGCGGGCGCAGACTGCACTTCCGCTAAAACCCAGACCGCCTCAAACCGATGATTCCTCAGCCCCTGGGACGCCCAGGAGGCGAGGCAAACTTTACCCGTTGTCATCTACATCCACACCCACCAAGGGGAAGTCAGATGCTTCTGAGAGCAAGACAGCCACCAGAGAATATAGCCTAGCTTAGTGTATCAGGGCTATCTATCCACCAGACTATCCACACTGCACTTCACACACCCCTTTATCTACTGTATGTCAGAGTAACTCCACGACCTCAAACGTGTTTGTGCGAAAACACTATGTTTCAACTCTCAGCTTAAGATAACAAAGAGGGGTCTGCTTCTAATCATAGTTAAAGCCAAGAACAAAACCAGTAATAGAGAGCACCAGGCAGCGGTGAGACCCCCAATGCCACAGACCAGGGAAGTGGGTGTGACTCCCCAATGCCACAGACTAGGAAAGTGGGTGTGACTCCCTAATGTATGTACTAATGTACTGTATGTCTACTGACATACAGTAGATGCCAATGCCACAGACTAGGGAAGTGGGTGTGACTCCCCAATGCCACAGACTAGGGAAGTGGGTGTGACTCCCCAATGCCACAGACCAGGGAAGTGGGTGTAACTCCCCAATGCCACAGACTAGGGAAGTGGGTGTGACTCCCCAATGCCACAGACTAGGGAAGTGGGTGTGACTCCCCAATGCCACAGACCAGGGAAGTGGGTGTGACTCCCCAATGCCACAGACTAGGGAAGTGGGTGTGACCCCCCAATGCCACAGACCAGGGAAGTGGGTGTGACCCCCAATGCCACAGACTAGGGAAGTGGGTGTGACTCCCCAATGCCACAGACCAGGGAAGTGGGTGTGACTCCCCAATGCCACAGACTAGGGAAGTGGGTGTGACCCCCCAATGCCACAGACCAGGGAAGTGGGTGTGACCCCCAATGCCACAGACTAGGGAAGTGGGTGTGATCCCCAATGCCACAGACTAGGGAAGTGGGTGTTTGTTACCTCCTTCTGCAGCTGAGGCCTCCCTGCACCTGTCTGGGAACTTGTTCCTTAGCAGGGTTCGAATTACACATTGACTCATGGGGCTCTGCACGATGATGGTGCCCAATGTCCATATTGATTGTGGGGTGCCTGATTTGTTATGGGGTTCCCCTAGCCTCCCCTAGCCCCCCTGTGATTCTGACTCAGTACAGCAGCCCTCGTATGCCTTAATAAGACCTGTTCTAAGACCAGTTCTTGTCTACTCCTCCCATCACTAACGCTTCCAGGGAAGATAAAAAACTGCAACAGCAGAGCAGCAGCCTCCTCTGATCTCACTTACTAGTTTGCTTAAAGAAGTGCTTTAAATTAAAATGATTACGTGTGATATGAAAATAATATATAGCTAAATTATAGGATTAACTTTATTTAGGTCAGACCACGGATAGTAGTTTAGGTAACACTTGACGTTCCTTCTTTATGAAGAGTTCTGAACTGTTATATTGCGTTATAAGCGTTCATAGCACCTTATAGAAGTCATAGAGCATTATGAAACTACAATAAAGCAATAAGGTACCAGAGACTGTTATATATTATGAATATCTCTCTCATGCCTTATTACTTGATTGTCAAGTTTCACAATGCTCAATGACTGCATCTATGAGATTCTGTTAAGGTTTTTAAAGCATTATAACACTTTACAAGGTGCTTTGAGTAAAGTTACCATCATGTAGATAAGAATCAGATCTGGATTGGTGTGCAGTTTACACTTGGCATTGTTATTTCTCTCTCACAGCCAATCAGGGACTGGTACATCTGCATTTTGGAATGAAAACCTGTGCCCGACCTACTGTATGATAACCGCCATAGAGTAGTATACAGTCTCATAAAGCCCTATGAATGTGTTCATTAGATAATATCACACTTCACCAGGAGCTGCTTCAAGTGCTACTAAATGTTTCATACAGTAGGCCAATATCTCTGTTTGAACTAAGGGTAACGCTTAAAATTAAGGTACCTTTATTGTAAAGTGTTACCGAAATAAGTCTCATTATTCCTCTGTCTTTTTCATTGAGATAGAAAAGGATTTTGAGGGAATCTAAATTAATGCATAAAGTCGATGTACTTGTGGCATTGTAATTGTCAGCATGTGTTCTTGTCTACCTTGGGAAATGGTTCACCCAGATATGATCATGAGGGGCTTTTATTTTGGAGGACTTCATTGGATGTACCTAGAGTGTCCCAAATGGCTCTTTATTCCCAATTTAGTGCACTACTTTTGACCAGAGCCCATAGGGAGTAGGTTGCCGTTTGAGGCGCATATTAAATCAGAAACACATTTAAAGATAGATACTGTGGAATGTGTCCAAATGAACATGATTTCTGTTATTGTTGTATTAGGGACTGTACTTTATTTATAATGAGGAATACCTGGGGGAAATAAGACCTCTCTGAAAAGAAAATGGATGGCCCTCCCTTCAGTAAAACATATTGCACGCTTGAAAAAACACTCGTTTCCTTCCCCTATACTCAAAATAATAATTCAAACAAAGTGGATAGCAGACAACATGCCTAACGTTTACCCTCACTCGTAGGACAGACAAGAGCCGTAGATATGCAGTTTTAGAAACGGTAAGCATTACATGAAACCATTTCGTAAGCATTACATGGCTAAGTAGCAAGGGCAACGGGCCAGAAGGTTGTGGATTTGCAGACCACTGCGGACAAGAGTAGGGGTGAGAAGCTCTGCTTTATAATAAAAGTACTGCATGAATCTATCATCTTATTTGCAGGTCTGAGAAAAAAATAGCCTTTTATAAACGCAGAAGCAGAATCTCTTTTAATACCTCAACAGAGCATGACAACGAATGAGCGCATGCTGCAGCACAGGAGACGTTTTGATTTCTATACAGGCTATTGTTTGGAACAGTCCTAAAGTTGTCTATCAACTGTAAACATGTAGAACAACCGAACCAGTTATGACTGAAGTATCTGATCATCAGTGAATTAGAGAAAAATACTTTTGTTTTTTAACACAGTAGCCGCAGATCATCAGGTAGGCCTATATGCACTTGCAACTTTTTTCAATTGTGAAACTATCATTTTCTAATTCATTCTATTTTATTCCATTACATTCTTGTTACAAAATAGACATGCATAGCTCACCGCATGATCCTCAAACCAAAGACTGGCCAAACTCATGTTTCTAAAAGTGAATTCAAAGGCACTGTAGAATGACAGTGTAGCCTAATTAGGAATTTTTCGTTTCATTGATATTTCATTATAAATAATTATTTAAAACAGCTTTAATGCAAAATGTATAGGCATGTTGTTAAAGTGCTGTTGTTGATGTGCTGTTGAAATGCTGACGACTCCTGCCTGCCTGTAGCTTGTCACAAATCCTTCACAATGTATTTCTTAAATGGCAGATTAGACCCTTAGACAGAAACCCAGGCTAAAACCCCAAACAGCAAGCAATGCAGATGTAAAAGCACGGTAACTAGGAAAAACTCCCTATAAAGACAGGAACCTATGAAGAAACATAGAGAGGAATCAGGCTCTGATGGGTGGTCAGTCCTCTTCTGGCTGAGCCCGGTGGAGATTATAAGAATACATGGCCATTAAGGCCAGATCGTTCTTCAAGATGCTCAAATGTTCATAAATGACCAACAGGGTCAAATAATAATCACAGTGTTTATAGAGGTTGTAACAGGTCAGCACCTCAGGGGTAAATGTCAGTTTGCTTTTCATAACTGAGCATTCAGAGGTTGAGACAGCAGGTGTGGTATAGAGAGAAGGGGACGGAGAGAGAGAGCGAGGGAGCATGTCCAGTGAACGGGGCAGGATTCCAAGCCGCAGGCAGAACAGCAATAACTGAGCAGTAGCACGACCAGGTGGACTTGGGAGGGGGAACAGCCAAGAGTTGTCAGGCCAAGTAGTCCTGAGTCATGGCCCAAGGGCTCAGGTCCTCCTGGAGGGGAGAGAGAGCAAGCGAGAGATTGGAGAATTAGAGGGCGCATACTTAAGATCACACAGGACATCAGATAAGACAGGATAATTACACCAAATAGGACAGACTGACCCTAGCCCCCCGGCACATAGATACCGGAGACTGACACGGGGGGTCGGGGGACACTGTGGCCCCGTCCAACGATACCCCCGAACAGGGTCAACTAGGCAGGATATAACCCCACCTACTTTGCCAAAGCACAGCCCCCACACCACCAGAGGGATATCAACAGACCACCAACATACTACCCTGAGACAAGGTGGATCTCCCCCACCGCACAAGCCCGAGGGGGTGCAAAACCAGACAGGAAGATCACGTCAATCACTCAACCCACTCAAGTCGAATATAGCGGGAATAAAGCCTGGCACGACATGATGCACCCCTCCTAGGGATGGCATGGGAGAGCACTAACAAGCCAGTAACTCAGCCCCCATAATAAGGACAGAGGCAGAGAAACCCAGTGGCGAGAGGGTAGCCAGCTAGTCAGAGACAGCATGGGTGGTTTGTCACTCCAGAGCCTTGTCGTTCACCTTCGCACCCCTCTGCCAGAATACACTTAATCATAGGGCCTACTGAAGAGATGAGTCTTCAGTAAAGACTTAAAAGTCAAGACCGATTCTGCATCTCTCACATGGATCGGCAGACCATTCCATAAAAATTTAGTTCTATAGGGGAAAGCCCTCGCTAGCTGTTTGCTTAGAAACAGTAGGAACAATGAGGAGGCCTGCGTCTTGTGACCGTAGCGTACATGTAGGTATGTACGGCAGGACCAAATCGGAGAGATAGGTAGGAGCAAGTCCATGTAATGCTTTGTAGGTTAGGTTTTATTTGAGACGACTGTACAACCATCGAGATTAATTGTCCGATCAAACAGAAGATCTCTTTGTTTCTTGGGACCTAGAACTAGCATCTCGGTTTTGTCAGAGTTTATAAGTAAAACATTTGCCACCATCCACTTCCTTATGTCTGAAACACAGGCTTCCAGGGTAGGCAATTTTGGGGCTTCACCATGTTTCATCAAAATGTACAGCTGTGTTGTCTGCATAGCAGTGAAAGTTGACATTGTGTTTCCGAATTACATCCAAAAGAGGTAGAATCTATTGTGAAAAAAATAGTGGTCCTAAAACAGACCTTGAGGAACACCCAAACTTAATTTGGATTTTTCAGAGGACAAACCATCCACATAGACAGAATGATATATTTTTGACAGATAAGATCTAAACCACACATAAACTTGTCTGTGTAGACCAATTAGGGTTTCCAATCTCTCCAAAAGAATGTGGTGATCGATGGTGTCAAAAGCAACACAAAGGTCTAGGAGAACAAGGACAGACGCAGAGCTTTGGTCTGACACCATTAAAATGTCATTTACCACCTTCACCATCGCGGTCTCAGTACTAGGATTGGGTCTAATGACCAGACTGGAGCATTTTGTTTACATTATTTGTCATCAGGAAGGCAGTGAGTTGCTGAGCAACAGCTTTTTAAATAACAATTTCAGAGGTATGGGAGGGAGATTCGATATTGGCAGATATTTATAAAAAAATATCTCTCAAGGCTTTTTAAGGAGAAGCTTTATTACTGCCACTTTTAGTGAGTTTGGTACACATCCAGAGTATAGGTAGCCGTTTATTATGTTCAACATAGGACGGCCAAGCACAGGAAGAAGCTCTTACAGTAGTTTAGAGCTGGAAGATTTAGAGGCCATGACTATTATTGTGAATGTGTCTAGAGTTGAGATTTAAAAACTTGAGTGTCTCCATTGATCCGAGGTCCTGGGAGTTCTGTGCAGACTCAGGACAACTGAGTTTTGGAGAAATAAATATGCAGTCTTTCATTTGTTTTCTAATGATCATGATCTTTTCATTGAAGAAGTTCATGAATTCATCACTGCTGAAGTGAAGGCCATCCTCACTTGGGGAATGCTGCTTTTTAGTATCAAAAATACATTTAGGATTGTTTTTATTCTCCTCAATCAGGGTGGAAAAGTAGGCGGATCTAGCAGCAATGAGGGCTTTTCAATATTGCATGGTACTGTCTTTCCAAGCTAATCGGAAGAATTCCAATTTGGTGGGGCGCCATTTCCATTCCAAATCTTGCTTCAGGGCTCTGGTAATTTCTGTATGCCAGGAAGATAGTTTCTTGTGACAAATATGTTTTGTTTTTAGCGGTGCGACTGCATCTGGTATTACGTAAGGTTAAGTTTAACATGTTTTTGTACTCCAGTGTGGAAGGGAAGTCTGGAAGGGCATCAAGGAATCTTTAGGTTGTCAGAGAATTTATAGCGCGGCTTTTGATATCCTTGGTTGGGGTCTGAGCAGATTATTTGTTGCGATTGAAAACGTAATAAAATGGTGGTCCAATATTCCAGGATTATGAGGAAAAACATTTAGATCCTCAATATCTATTCCACAGGACAAAACTAGAACCAGGGTGTGATTGTGGCAATGCGTAGGTCCCGAGACATGTTGGACAAAACCCACTGAGTCGAAATAAAATAAAAATATTATCTGCCATGACTACGAGGTCCGATAGGAATTCAGGGAACTCAGTGAGGAATTCTGTATATGGCCCAGGAGGCCTGAAAACAGTATCTATAAAAGTGATTGAGTAGGCTGCATAGATTTCATTACTAGCAGTTCAAAAGACAAAAACGTCGTAAATTGAAAATTGCTGTCATAAATGTTAGCAACATCTCAGCCTTTGTGGGATGTGTGGGGATATGGTCACTAGTGTAACCAGGAGAGGCCTCATTTAACGCAGTAAATTCATCAGGCTTGAGCCATGTTTCATCAAGCCAATCACAAGCCCTATCTCAAATATGAAGACCTACCTCTTGTCAAAGAAAAGAGAGCTAGGAAGGCCTAGCTCGTATTTCTTGAATATGAAGACTTAGTCTTCAACACAAAACCCTCTTGTTGTTAGTAGCCTAAAGTCAAATTAAAATGAAAACCGTTTAAATGAATTAAGCCTTCTCAAATATCTGTGGCTGGTGCTTCATAGTAATGTAGGTTGTGTAAGTTACTAGAATCGGGCTTATTGTGAGGTCAATAAGTCTGATAAATATATTCATTATGGGCAGCGAAACATATCGTTTTTATTAAAATCAATTAAAGCAGTAGCAAGCTTACCTCCGGTCCTCCTTCTCATCGCCACGCTTTCCCTCTCAAACTGAACAGGACATCAATAGGCCCAGTCCGAACGCACAGGAATAAAAAAATGTAAACATTATTTTCAAAAGAAGCCATTCACTCATCTCCTGAAGTGCCAACGTATACAGCACAGTCATTGGTTAGGCAGCACAAAAGGGTTTACATCAGCAAGAGCAGGACAGGCCGGGGCTCATGATTAGGATAGCCTATCCATTGAAGTGTATAATGCTGTGTAGCCTAGTTTTATATACACCATCCCAGCAGCGCAAAAACACGGGAAGTACATTTTCTTGGAAATATAACTTTGCCCTGTGCTTCTCCGAGCATGCTCTTCGTATAGCCTAGGCCTATAGCCTATAGAATATGGATCATTTGATTGAGACCACACTAGAAGCACTTAATATAAGCACACCCTGCAAATAATCAGGGATGAGGGGCAGCATCGGGCACACATTGAGATGTAATAAGCAACTACTTCTCAAACACTGAGCAATATGACATTTAATCGAACCTGGACTAGATCCCCCAAAAATACTCAACCCTCCCCCTGACTAAAATTGAAATAGCATGGCCCTACCACATTTTCCTCCGGGTCCCAGTCTTGAACATTTTTAAAAGTCCTTCACAGTTTATACACATGAGGAGGTAGTTAGTGCTAGTTATACAGTTTCATAGAATGTTTACTTCAGGTGTAAATCATCAATCACTCCCATTTTCGACATTTTGCTAATTCCTAAACATTTTACCAGTTACAAAATCCTATGATTCTGAACATACCGTGTACCTACTTACATATTAAAATTCATCACTGTAGAATTTGATTTATTTTGCACTTTAAATGTCACTATGTTTCTTTGTCTTTTCTCAGTATGTTATTCTGTGCTTCACGTATAATGTATTACCCTTTTGTCTTACAGGAATCATAATTTCTCTCATCAAATTACAAGGATAATACAACTTACAATACAACGAAACATCTACTCTAATACAATACGTTTTCAAATCCATTTATTTTGCTTCATACAATACCCCAACAACTTTCTGATGTCACCCCAAAATGTCTTGAACAATTTAGTGAGACATGCACTCAGGTAGAGCTGCTATGTGATGCCAATCATTCACAGTTTAATATGAAGCAATTTCATTGGCTCACACTAATAAAATTTTGCTTTTAATTGGTCCATCTATTTTACTTTTGTACCGATCAGCATTTCTAAGAAATTTGGCATGCCTTGAAATATACTTGCTTCTGGTGTTCCATAATAGTTTATTGTACATAATATAGTTACTTCTTGAGACAAAGGTAATCTTTATTTTTATTTGATAAAGCAAAGACGTGTTAAGAAAAAAATTGTAGTTGCATTTATTTCGTTAACTTTATTTTTCAGAAGTATCAAATTGTTGGATGAGACCTCCTCAAGCTCTAATAATACTGCTGCATTCAAACTAACAAAACTGTGTTAAATATCTGTGTTTAATTTGACATGATTCAAAAGATTGTTTGGTGAGAGAGATGGAACTTAATATGGAATGTAATCAGAAAAAAAACAACTTGCAGCGATGACAAACTACAGCATTCATAACTAAATGTAAATTGAAATGAGAAAAAATGCTAACCAATCAAGGGTATTACATACTACATGTACCTACATTTTTAAGAATGTCAAGATAAAGTATCCAATCTAAAGCATTGACTGTTGTACAAGTACTTTATCAATGAATACATAATGTGATGGTAGGAAGAGGGAGCGAAGATAGTATTCTGTTATGGGTACATTCAATATGTTTTCTGTTCCCCTTCTCTGTGGACTATCGATCTGCCCAATCCAGGATGAACTTTGCATGAATGTGTTTCATGAAGTAAATCATTATCCAATTAACTGCTTATTATATGAACTAGCTTGCTGACAAGTTGCCATTTGATCACTGATGGTCAACAATAAAGACCTGCTTCATTCATGTTGGGATTGACCATTGACTTGGTTTGAATATTTATCTTTGTTTAGCTCACCAACATGGAGAATTCTTGCATTATGATGACATATACAATTCCTATTGGTTTTCCAAGCTGGTGGAAGCAAAATAGCCCTGTAACAGCAAAGCTTCACCACCATATTTTACAGTAGGTATGAGGTTATTTTCTGCATATGTATCCTTCTTTCTAGGCCAAAGAGCTCTATTTTCGTGTCATTTGACCATAGCGCCTGTTCCAATCCAAGTGCCAAAGCCATTTAGCAAACTCCAGGCATTTACATTTGTTGGTTGCTCTCAATGAAAGTGTCTTTCTGGCAACCGCTCCAAAGAGCCTATTGGCAAAGGAGATTTGTAGATTTGGAAACTTGGTGACCCGAAGATGTGACCAAGTTCTGTAATTATCCAGCTGTGGCCCTTGGACATTTCTTTGCCTCCAGAACCATCTTCCTCACTGTGCGTGGGGACAAGATACGCATGCATTCAATACCAGGCAAGATTACCACTGTTCCAGTACCCATTACCTGATTTATGAAAGTCAATAACCATTTGTGAGTTCTTTGCTTTTTCCTATGCGTGTTACTTCATTTTTCTACCCCAGTAAAACAGGAAGCCATGGAAGACCAAAATGCATTCCTTAAGATAAGAATAATTTTAAAAAAGTAGAATGTTAATGCAGATTTTATTTTGTTTGTTTATATTTATAAGAATCTTTAGGGGTGGCAATAATTTTACCCCTATTTCTTTGAGAGAGAAAAAGTATTACTTGTTAAACAAAATCAATTTTTCTGAACAATTGCTCAGTAGCTCAGTATTTGTATTATTTATTTTATGCAGTCTTTTTTACTCATCTTTGTCAAGGGTGCCATTCATTTTGGACCTGATATATATTCCATGATTTTGATTTGATTGCACAAGATTAAATGAAACCGCGGCCGGTGTGCCCCAATGCCCTTCCTTGCTTTCATGCCTCACTTCTCTTTCGGGGCAAAGTGAGTTGGCACATTAGTCTCCTCAGTTACCCATTTCCAAAGGATTTAAGATTAAAATAGAAAACCCAGAGACACTTGTACAAAGTCTACAGTACAGAACAAATCTATTACAGATTTATACAACGGGTGAGTCTAATCCTGAATGCTGATTGGTTAAAAGTGCGTTCCAGCTGGTGTCTATTCCACAAGTTACCACCAGCTAAATCTATGACGTTAAAATGCCTATTTTTACTCTGTTCCATCTGACTGCGCAATCCACTGTCTCATCAGCCCAGGCAGGGAAGTTATAAACTTGATCTCCACTATAAAAAGCATCTAGACATTATCTCACATTTCTTTTCGACTAACATTTAGTTTTCAACAGGGCAGACTGTCTCTCCGACATTTGCAACATTGTTTCAATATTCAATTTCGTTGTCCAACTGTCCTATAGTAATGAATGTGTAGGGGCATAATTTTTATGGATATATACAAAGAAATGTAAATTGAAAAAAGGTCATACGAAATGAAGTGCAGTTAGTTTGCAGTCTCCAGCTTCATTTCAAAGTTATTGACTGGGTCGCGTCTATAGATACAGAACAAAAAGAACAAACGACTGGGTCATGTCCATAGATACAGAACAAAAAGAATGAACGACTGGTCACGTCCATAGATACAGAACAAAAAGAATGAACGACTGTGTCACGTCCATAGATACAGAACAAAAAGAATGAACGACTGGGTCACGTCCATAGATACAGAACAAAAAGAACGAACGACTAGGTCACGTCCATAGATACAGAACAAAAAGAACGAACGACTGGGTCACGTCCATAGATAGAGAACAAAAAGAACGAACGACTGGGTCACGTCCATAGATACAGAACAAAAAGAACGAACGACTGGGTCACGTCCATGGATACAGAACAAAAAGAACGAACGACTGGGTCACGTCCATAGATACAGAACAAGAAGAACAAACGACTGGGTCACGTCCATAGATACAGAACAAAAAGAACGAACGACTGGGTCACGTCCATAGATACAGAACAAAAAGAACGAACGACTAGGTCACGTCCATGGATACAGAACAAAAAGAACGAACGACAGAATCGCATCTCTAGCAACCCTAGACTTGTGTATGGACTATATCTTGTGGAAAGAGTTGGTTGGTCACATATGTAATATTTAAGTGGTAATGTCCTTGAAGCCGGTGTTTGTTGGATATATTGGCACGATTTGCCGGCCCTCGATGAACACTCGTGCCAATATATCCAACAAACACCGGCTTCTCGGGCATTACCACTTAAATATTACATATGTGACCGACCGGCTCGATTCGGTCTTCTGTAGCAAAATTTGAAATAGTTTTTTTTACATTGGCTAAAAGTAGAGATTCAGAGCTAGAATATTGTATATATGGGAAAGTAATTCTGCTTTGAAAGTTGATAAACTTGTAACCACACTTTTGAGAAAATGGCCCTGGAATGTTTTAGTAAACCTACTGGAGAGCTCTTCTTTGTCTACACCATCCTTCACACCGTCTTAAGCCTTAGCACCACCCATCTCTTTAAGGATTCACATGTGAGGCCATATACTAAACAACCAAAGATTTCAAGACTGTTTTTATTTATTTACCTAGCCAAGTCAGTTAAGAACAAATTCTTATTTACAATGACAGCCTAGGAACAGTGGGTTAACGGCCTTGTTCAGGGGCAAAACAACAGATTTTTTACTTTGTCAGCTCGGGGATTCGATGTAGAAACCTTTCGGTTACTGGCCCAACGCTCTAACCACTAGGCTACCTTCTGCCCCGTTTATACTAGGGCTATCGACAGTTGTCGCAGTGACATCATGAACATTCTATTGTCGTCCAACATCAAACTGATCGTTGTCATTATGAAAAAGTATAATCACAAAAACTACAGGCTGCATGACATCAGCAGCCTGGTGGTCCACAATAGCATAACTAGTGTATTTTAACACCAATAACCCCATCCGTTTGGAAATTAATTTAATATAATGTCAATCTAACAAACCAGGCAACTTAAAGCTACTTTCTGAACAATGTTTTGGTTATTTTATAGCTTGTTAGCTAGCTGGCTGGTTGCCAGCTATATGATATGATATGGTCATTATTTGAACTGGCTAGCCAGCTAACTTAACATTAGCTGGCTAGCCAGTTCAAATAATGACCATATCATATAGCTGGCAACATCTTCACTTTAGTTCATTTGTCTTCATTAGAGAAAAATAAACTCACAACAAGATCCTTGTTTACAAGTTAATGGCGAGCCAATTACAGAAAATAGCTTACGTTTGTGAATGTGACAAAATAAAAGCAGAGCATTCTACCAGAGAATTTTAGAACTTGGACACTGTCTCGTTGGCCTAACGTTATGTCCTAATTTGACTTTGGTGCAAGTCATGTTCTTCACATTACCGACTCTGGTAAACACATACTATATCAAATAAAATCAAAGTTTATTTGTCACATGCACAGGATACAGAATGTGTAGTGAAATGGTTACTTGCATAGTGGAGTCTTTTGTTTAGACATGTAGCTAGCTAGCTAGCTAGCTAAACAATTAACCATAATCCCAACTCATAATGTTACTACCCAGCACGAATCTGCAGGTAGCTAACCAACCAGGTTCAATGTTAGCTAGCTAGCTTACATTAGCCTATAACTAGCAATGCAAATGTCTCTGAGATACAAATAATATTACTACACAGATCATACACTTAACATTAGCTAGCGAGCCAGAGCTAGCTTTAACTTGAAATGAAAACGACTGACTAAATTCGAAACGTATAATATCTGGAAATGTAGCTAGCTAGACTATCTTACCCGTATACATGGAAGGACGCGTCTCCCTCTCTGTCACAGATGCCATAGTTGCCCTTAGTTTGAAGATGTAACCCGTAGACAGGTGTTTTATACAACAGCCTTCTGTGTCTTCCCTTTTTGACTCCCTCTGCATTTTTGTAATCAAACGGCAGAATTTTCTCCATCTCCTTAGCTATCATACTCTAATTCCACCGGGCATTCCACTGATTTCAAAACTCGGTCCTCCAGAAAGTGGAGAACAACACTTTTGCAGTTCTACTACGTGATATCTTTCAAAAATGCTGCGTTAGAAAGGATTACCTACACATACTGACCAGCTCATATTATAGACAGAGGCGTGCTACATCACTGACCAATCCAAATTCATCTCTCGGCATGTCCAGCCCATCCATTATCTCAGCCAATCATGGCTAGCAGGAAGGATCCTGACTTTTTCCGTGACTAAACCAACTCGTAATTTAACAATTATATTTGTATTTACAGATGGCACACACGTTTGTTATTAAGGCACATGAAAGTTTACATGTTCCAGAAGGCATTTCTGACAAAAAACACATTTTGATAAAAATATTTTTAAAATACGTTCAAATGCCTCTCCTGTGAAGTAGCGACGCATGACATTTGCCTACTTTCCTGAAACAAGTCACATATATGTCAACTTGTTGTTCTGTCATACAAACTGGTTGACTTGAGTGGTTCTATAATAAGACTTGGGGCCGGATTCTATCAAATCTTGCTTAGGAACTTTTACTGTACGTACAGTACATGGCCGTGGGTAGATTCTTTGGGGTGGGAGGGTGCAGGGTTTTTTTTCAGTTTTTTTCTTAGGGGGTGCTGCAGCACCCCTACTCCCGGAGGCTATGTGTATGTAGTATTACTGCTACACAACTAGCCTACATCATCAGAAATACACAGCTACCTTGAAAACCGTGGTGCTGCTTTGATGCCATGTGGGTCTTCAGCTCTGTTCTGAGGAAACATGATTATTATTATTTGTTGTTGTTATTGTTGTTGGACAAAGGAGAATGTAAAACACCAGGAAATCTGCTCAAGGTGATTTTAATTGAGAAAATCTGAGAAACATGTGTGATCTTATCCAAATGTAATAAAAGTTTGAAATGATTATGTTTTTGTGAAATACTAATTATGTTTGTGCTTCTTGCAGTACATTTGCAGTCTACAAATGATTTATAATTATGTTGTGAAAACAATTTGGCCAGCTGCTGAATGTAGTCTGGGCCCCCTGCCCTAAGAGGTACTAATGAAGAGCTTAGGGCTGTAACCATGGTGTTCAAGTGGCCATCAACTTCTTTTTTATCTATTTTGGAACTGCTGTCCAAGCAATAAATCCAATCCTTGGCAGTGCTTCAGATGATTAATAAAATAGCTAGTTCTAAAGTAATGCACACATCCATCCAAACATTTTATTTGAAGTACAGGAGTGTGTGCAGCTGTTTAATTTAGAACTCAAGAATACAGGACCCTTTTACTCTTCTAAAGACGAGTTCTCTTTTGAAGACAAACATGTAATTTGTGTGTCTCCTTGGCTGTGGAACAAAAGCAGCATTGATCCAATGCCATAATCCATGAGCATGTCAAGCGAATTCACTGAGTAAAGCAAACAGTAAACTACTGTTGACCAAATAATGAGGTCAGACTTGTAAAGGAGTGAGGATACAACTCAAGGAATCTCGGACAGTTCTTCCAGGTTCAACCTCTTTAATGATACATCAACTGAAGGTTTCAAATGAACACCATACCAAGACCTGAGTTTTACATCTCTTATACTGTATTATTTCAACTTACATTAACATGTACTCTACATTCTCATTGTTTAGCACAGAACCACATACATTCTCAATGGTCAATATGGAAACCTCAGTTCAGTTAGATGATTACTTCAGTGTCTGTAGGTTTTATAGTCAAACATATTCAATGGAAACAAAAACAATCTTGATAAATATAGATTGGCCCATAGCTTCCTGAGAAGAGAAGAGTTAACATACACACAGTGCTTGAGATCAAACATACTTTTATGTGATGCGTACTACTGGTTCATATTTGTGTGTTAATATATTTGTATAAATTGAATATATATTGAGTGTGAAGCGATGATCCCTTATTGATGTCACTTGTTAAATCAACTTCAATCAGTGTAGATGAAGGAGGGGAGACAGGTTAAAGAATGATTTTTAAGCCTTGAGACAGGATACATGGATTGTGTATATGTGCCGTTCAGACGGTGAAGGGGCAAGACAAAGATTTAAGTGCCTTTGAACGGGGTATGGTAGTAAGTGCCAATCGCACTAGTTTGTGTCAAGAACGAGAACACTGCTGGGTTTTTCACACTCACGTTTTCTTGTGTGTATAAAGAATGGTCCACAACCCAAAGGACATCTAGCCAACTTGACACAACTGTGGGAAGCACTGGAGTCAACATGGACCAGCATCCCTGTGGAACGCTTTCAACACCTTGTAGAGTCCATGCCCCGAAGAACTCAATGCAAGTCAATATTGCAACTAAATATTAGGAAGGTGTTCTTAATGTTTTGTAAACTCAGTGTATATTTAATTATTTTAATTGAGGATATACAGTATATCTATATATATCTGCATGTTCACACCCTTTAAATCATCATAGTACCGGCCTCTAAAATCATTGACATGTGCCACCAATGACATATGGCATCAGTAATTGTCTTAAAATAAATACATTTGTATTATTTTGAAAGAATATCTGTCAACTAGAAAAGGACTTTAACTGAAGTAAATGTGGTGTGCTTGCTAGTCTTGAAGTATGTATGGTTGTGAAATAGTATTAGTAGTGGTATTAGTGGTAGTAATGGCAGTAGTAATGGTAGAAGTAGTAATGGTAGTAATAGGGTTTTCATAGGCTTTGTATTAGTTATTGTGACCTATTTTGGGGTGGTTTGTAGTCTTGGAGTTATTATAGTGGGTTATAGTGGGCTAGTATAGTAAGCTGTAGTAAGTACTATATGATCATAAGCCATATAATCGTTTTTTAAGCTCTCAAAATCTTTCAGTTTTAACATTCTGTAAGTTTTGTGGCAGTGATTTGAGTTTAGAATATTGAAGCCTGCATTCTGCAATTAAAATTAATTATAGTTTAGAAATGATGAATGGTAGCAAAAACGTGTGTTTAAGCCATCAAAGTTGGGTTAATTCCTAATTCGTTTGCATGCAAAGAGGCACCAGATAGTCTGGTAACAATGCCAACACGGTGGACGCATAAGAGAGAAATTTGAATACAATGTGAATACGTGACAAACCTTTATCAGATAGTGATTGGATCATAGTGATCAGATCACAAAACCCACATGTTAGCACAAGGTGTAAAGGAGGCTTTGGTGTCAGTACCTACTTTTTTCTGTATCACAGCATATTTATTACAAGAATGTGAAAACACTCAAAAGAAAAACATTGTGTGTGTGGACAATGAACTATATTGACTTATGCACAATGTCAACAGTGTATCAACGTACCAATATCTTGTGACAAAAAAATATAATATAAACAAATTATAAAATGTTTGTCACACCTCTCCAATCAGAACAGCTCAGCTCTTGGCCAATGTGCTTGCCTCACACTGGTCCAGCTGTCAGCTAACACAACAGTCTAGTTTCTGAACTCTGCTCCCAGCGCAGGGGGTCGGGAGGTGTGGAGAGAGGGGGAGTGTGATTGAGTCTGGAAGTGGCATAAACTTTGTTTCCCATTTTGGTTATCTGGGGTCTGGGAACATATTTCCTCAAAGCTTATCGAAGGTGACTTAGAGACTTATCTACTTCTACTTCTGTTGGAAAGCCAGTGGAGGTGTTTCTACCTGAGAAGGACGTGTTTCCAGTAGAGAGGACATCAGAAGGCAGGCTAGCTCTTAGGACTCAAGACTTCAACCTGTGCCGAGAGTTGTCTGTGGTCCCACTGCTAGAGGGAAGTACTGGCCAGAAGAGTCTCTCGCCCACCCTCTCTTGACCCAAGACCTCTACTAAGTAAGTCCTAAATGATTTAATTCTCTCAAGCTCTGTGGATGAATACAGATGTAGGATCTTAATTTGGCCAGTTTGCTACAGCAGGAAAATATTCCTGCAGCAACAGGAAATGTGAATTCTTATGTGGATTATAATTAAATCCTTAAGAGTGCGTGTGTGTCAATCTAAGTAACATAATACAATAAACCCCCATCAAAATCTGTCAGTTTAAGCTAAAAATAGATATTTTGTTGCATGGACTGCTTCTCAATCCATCGCATCCACATTTGTCAGCCTTATGCATCTGCATGGAAGGAGGCCGAGCTACAGCAATGTTTGTCAGACTGAGAAATCCCGAAAATCGGTCTTCTCACGAAAACGTCTGTACGGTAAAACCCCCATAAGCCCACGGGACTCGTCTGAAGT
Source organism: Salvelinus alpinus (assembly GCF_045679555.1). Classification (NCBI taxonomy): domain Eukaryota; kingdom Metazoa; phylum Chordata; class Actinopteri; order Salmoniformes; family Salmonidae; genus Salvelinus; species Salvelinus alpinus. Next base: position 26,525,919 of record NC_092117.1, read on the forward strand.
CGGTAAAGCTGATATGCCAACTTCTGTCTGTAGTGTGCGAACCGTTTGCTCTACAACCCCCCCCCCCCCCCCTCCCCAACAGCTTAGAGCTTTAGTTAATGGACATTTTTGTAGGGGTTGATACATTTTTTGTGGAAATTACAAACTTCAGATGCCTTTTTAATTTTGAAACCTCAAATACACAACAAGGAAAGTTCTCCTGGATCAGGGTGACCAATTTAAGATCCTACCTCCACATTAGCGCACTCACATTTTCCTCATTGCAGACTGCATACAAACAACACAGTAGGGTATGTGTCATTTTTCTGCATGGCTTAAATTAAATTGATTCTCTTCCACTTTTAGCTGTATTGCAAAGGATCACCCTCTTGCCCAAGCGTGAGGATGAAGTTTGAAAACATTCTAGAGGAGATCGATGGCTGTGGATGGTTTCAGGTGCTGATCGTCACTCTGCTCTGTGTCCCTCGAGTGATACTACCGTTTCACTTCCTGCTGAATAACTTCATTGCCGCCGTACCCTCTCACCACTGTGACCTCAGCGCTCTGGATGATGGCGGCCTCTTTGGGAATCTGACTCAGGAGCAGAGACTGACTGTCAGCGTTCCAGTACAGGAAGATGGAACTCCAAGCTCCTGTAAGATGTTCCCAGAGCCCCAGTTCCACATCCTGGCCAACTCCAATGACAGTGACCTAGTTACAGTCCCCTGTCAGAATGGATGGGCATATGACAACAGCACCTTCAAATCCACTATGGCAACAGAGGTAAAATACTTCCAATGGTATCAGTTGAGTGATGGATAGCTGATGCTAATGGTTCAAAGGCCAAAGCAAATTACAAAGGTTGACAAGATAAAAGGAATAAAGCAGAGGAAGGCAATAGGCGGCCCATTGACCAAATTCGTCCTGCAAGCGATTTTATTTGACCCCAAAAGTTTTCTAAATTAAAATGAAAAAAGGAATTCAACTCAAAATTATTTTACGTTGGCATTTCCATTCCCAAGTATTCCCATGATTAAATAGAGAGACAAACAGTGTATGATCGATCCTGTCTCAATATAATCAAGGTATGAAACGATTATGATATTGTCAAATGAAATGTAGACTTCTTGCCCGTTTGGTCTTAATTGTGGTCTATTTGCAGTACATTAATGATTATAATGATGTTCCGGCCCCCCGACCTACGACCAGCAGATTCATGTCATTTTGTATTAACCAAGGCTTTGAGCAAATTATACAGTGTCTTGACCCATGAACACAATACAGAACAAAATTGAGAACTCTGTAAGACAATTAAGAGAGAAAAGGGTTTTAAATGAGACCCCTCAGAGTTAGTCAATTATTTTCAAATTCCCTGGTTTGTTGTTATAGTCACATTACATGCAATTCTGTGCCCATTTATTCAATCAGAATTTCACTGGTTAGATATTGTCCCCACTTTAAGTAACATACTATTATCATTATTATTATTATCCTCTTCAACTGGTACATGTAATAGGAATTGTGAATGCATGCTTTCTTGACTGTCACTATCATTGCTCCTCTTTCTATAAAGTGGGACCTTGTCTGTGACAGAAAAGGCATGAATAAAGCCACAGCCACCATTTTCTTTGTTGGCGTGATGATTGGAGCTATAGCCTTTGGTACCCTCACTGACAAGTAGGTCATTTTACCCCAATACCTGATATCTACATTCTTTCTTTACATTGAATTATTTATTCGTGGCTATGTTTCTTGAATGCTCTTTTCCAGGTTTGGGAGGAAGCCTATGCTATTGGTGTCCTATACCATATCCATGGTATTTGGATTTGCCAGTGCGTTCTCTAACTCCTATACCATGTTCGGAGTGATGAGATTCTTTACTGGCTTTGGACTTACAGGCATCAGCATCATCTCGACCGTTCTCAGTAAGCTAAGCTCTATAGATTTCATATGAACAAAATGTTAGACTCCATTGCTAAGCAATTTAATTAAATGCAGCTATAAAAGTATTACCTAACAACATGTTAATACAGTGTATTTAATAGTGTAGTTAGTGTTGTTACGGAGGTATAAGACAAACTTAATGTAAAGTGAAACCCAACAATATTGTTAAAACATTTTTTAACTCTATTTACATTCTTTCAAGGTTTGGAGTGGGTGGACATTAAGCACCGGGCATTAATAGGTATAACGGGCAGCATGGCCTGGTCGTTTGGCAACATGATGCTAGCGGGCATTGCGTATCAAGTGAATGATTGGCGGATGCTAATGATAGCTGTCTCTGCACCCCTGGGCTTGGCTATCATCACTTGGTGGTAAGAATACACTGGGTGATATCTGGACCATATCCTAAACATATCAATGGATATCTGGATTTGACATGTTTTTGATACAGCATGATACCGATGCAGACGAAGATGCATATCTATACATGTGTAACCAGCCCCACCCACCACCATGGGGTAGAAGAACTCACCTGAATAATGCACATTCCAAATTTTGCATCACATACAGTAAACTACTGTATAATATGAACTGGGTGGTTCGAGCCCTGAATGCTGATTGGCTGAAAGCCGTGGTATATGAGGCCGCATACCACGGGTATGACAAAACATGTATTTTTTACTGTTGTAGTTACATTTGTAGCCAGTTTATAATAACAATAACGCACCTCTGTGGTTTGTGTTATATGGCCAATTTACCACGGCTAAGGGCTGTATTCAGGCACTCTCTATACCACACACCCTCGGGCCTTATTGCTTAAATATAGTTCACTACAGTATTGTAGTGACCTTAGGACAAGGTCCTTAGTGGCCTCTTCAAGAGGGTCGGACCACTTCTTGGCATAACAGTTGAAGTGTTGAACTGCGAGTCACAGGAACCCAAGTTTGAGGCAGGATTTGAGGCTACACTCCAAATTCACTACATTATGCAGGGAACTGGTTATTATTGTGCTTTGACCCATTGTAATGGTTCATCATCACTGCAGGTGGCTCCCTGAGTCTGCCAGGTGGCTCATAGCCAATGGCAAAGTGGAAAGAGCCCATCTTTACCTGGAGAAATGTGCTCGTTTTAACAACAGAAAGGACTTCACGTCCAAAATCAAACTTGAGGTAAATGCAACAATTTTCAGTTGCTAGTATTTACTGCTAATAATTACTCTTATTCAAAAATGCACATGGCATGCAATCATTTATACAGCTTTATTAGAGTTATGAGGTGTTAGAAAGAGCATAGGTTTGAAGCACAAATATACAGTACAAGTCAAAAGTTTGGACACACCTACTCATTCAAGGGCTTTGCTTTATTTTGACTATTGTCTACATTGTAGACTAATAGTGAAGACATCAAAACTATGAAATAACACATATGGAATCATGTAGTAACCAACTAAATGTTAAACAAATCAAAATGCATTTGATATTTTATATTTGAGATTCTTCAAGTAGCCACCCTTTGCCTTGATGACAGCTTTGCACACTCTTGGCATTCTCTCAACCAGCTTCATGGGGTAGTCACCTAGAATGCATTTCAATTAACAGGTGTGCCTTGTTAAAGTTCATTTGTGGAATTTCTTTCCTTCTTAATGCGTTTGAGCCAATCAGTTATGTTGTGACATGTTAGGGGTGGTATACAGAAGATTGCCCTATTTAGTAAAAGACAAAGTCCATATTATGGCAAAAACTACACAAATAAGCAAAGAGAAACGACAGTCCATCATTACTTAAGACATGGTCAGTCAATCCGGAAAATTTCAAGAACGTTGAAAGTTTCTTCAAGTGCAGTCACAAAAACCATCAAGCGCTATGATGAAACTGGCTTTCATGAGGACCTCCACAGGTGTCACGATTCTCTAAAGTAGAACCCAGAAGCAGACCAGGACAAGGAGAGTAAGACGAAGGTGAGTATTTATTTACAAGTGTAAATGTAGTGATAGAAAAATCCAAGTAGCGGAGCGGGCAGCGGAGGTGAGTTGATGGAATTGAGTAAGCAGATCCAAGGAAGTAACTGAAGTCACCGACGACCAGGTAGGGATGGGATGCGTGTTCCGGGTGAATGACTGTAGACAGAAAAAAACGGAGGTAAGTTCAAGGCAAGCAAGACGTACAAAACAACAAAACAAACTATCAAACTGGAGGCTGATACGCTGGCACAACATACTGTTCATGGCTAACGATCCGGCAGGGAATGGATGTCAGGTCAGAGCTTATGAAGTGGATGGGTGATGATCAGGACCAGGTGTGCAGATAGCTGATGGGATACAGGTGCGGGTAATCAGAGATCTCCCAACTAGCTACGTCGCCCGGCAACCAGACAGGGTGCGTTCCAGGACACCGGAAAAACACTCCAGGACAGAACACCGGCAAAAACAGATTCAGGAAGCGGGATTCGTGACTACAGGAAAGGAAGACCCAGAGTTACCTCTGCTGCAGAAGATACGTTCATTAGAGTTAGCTGCACCTCAGAAATTACAGCCCAAATAAAGTCTTCACAGAGCTCAAGTAACAGACACATCTCAACATCAACTGTTCAGAGGAGACTGTGTGAATCAGGCCATCATGATCGAATTGCTACAAAGAATCCACTACTAAAGGACATCAATAAGAAGAAGAGATTTGTTTGGGTCAAGAAACACAAACAATGGACATTAGACCGGTGGAAATCTGCCCTTTGGTCTGATGACTCCAAATTTGAGATTTTTGGTTCCAACAGACGTGTCTGTTGATGCAGAGTAGGTGCATGGATGATCTCCGGATATGTGGTTCCCATCGTGAAGCATGGAAGAGGAGGTGTGAAGCGAGGGGGGGGGTGCTTTGCTGGTGACACTGTTGCTGGTGTCACCTGGTGTGACATTGCTGGTGAAACTTATTTCATAGTTTTTATGTCTTCACTATTATTCTACAATGTCAAAAATAGTAAAAATAAAGAAAAACCCTGGAATGAGTAGGTGTGCCCAAAGTTTTGACTGGTACTGTATGTGGAGTATACACTAGCCATAAATGTAACACACTGGAACTAACTATCCCAAGCCAGCAGCATACCGCCCTGCATCCCACTGCTGCCTTGCTTCTGAAGCTAAGCAGGGTTGGTCCCTGGATGGAAGACCAGATTCTGTTGGAGGGCCAGTAGGAGGCACCCTTTCCTCTGGTCTAAAAAAAACTACCATTGCCCTGTGTAGGGTGCTGTCTTTTGGATGGGACGTTAAATGGGTGTCCTGACTCTCTGTGGTCACTAAAAATCCCACGGCACTTATCATAAGAGTAGGAATGTTAACCCTGGTGTCCTGGATAAATTCCCAATCTGCCCCTCATACCGTCACCTAATCATCCCCAGTTTACAATTGGCTCATTCATCTCCCCTGTAACTATTCCCCATGCTGTAAATGAGAATGTTTTCTCAGTCAACTTACCTGGTTAAATAATTAAAAATAAACTAACTTAGCCTCTCTCCCATACTGCTTAGCACCTGTCTGATGTGGTTGGCATGGACAACCATAACAAGACCTACTCCTACCTGGACCTGGTGAGGACCCCAAAGATGAGAAGACTGGCTCTACTAACAGGCATAGTGTGGTGAGTATATCTGGCTCTACTAACAGGCATAGTGTGGTGAGTATATCTGGCTCTACTAACAGGCATAGTGTGGTGAGTATATCTGGCTCTACTAACAGGCATAGTGTGGTGAGTATATCTGGCTCTGCTAACAGGCATAGTGTGGTGAGTATATCTGGCTCTACTAACAGGCATAGTGTGGTGAGTATATCTGGCTCTACTAACAGGCATAGTGTGGTGAGTATATCTGGCTCTGCTAACAGGCATAGTGTGGTGAGTATATCTGGCTCTACTAACAGGCATAGTGTGGTGAGTATATCTGGCTCTGCTAACAGGCATAGTGTGGTGAGTATATCTGGCTCTAATAACAGGCATAGTGTGGTGAGTATATCTGGCTCTACTAACAGGCATAGTGTGGTGAGTATATCTGGCTCTAATAACAGGCATAGTGTGGTGAGTATATCTTCCTCTGTATGGACTGGTACTGTATAGACTAGTTTGGGGCTGTATGGACCGGTACTGTATGGACTGGTTTGGGGCTGTATGGACTGGTTTGCAGTACTGTATGGACTGGTTTGGGGCTGTATGGACTGGTTTGCAGTACTGTATGGACTGGTTTGGGGCTGTATGGACCGGTACTGTATGGACTGGTTTGCAGTACTGTATAGATTGGTTTGGGGCTGTATGGACTGTTTTGCAGCACTGTATAGACTGTTTTGGGGCTGTATGGACTGGTACTGTATCGACTAGTTTGCGGGTGTATGGACTGGTACTGTATGGACTGGTTTGCAGTACTGCATAGACTGGTTTGGGGCTGTATGGACTGGTACTGTATGAACTGGTTTGCAGTACTGTATAGACTGGTTTGAGGCTGTATGGACCAGTACTGTATGGACTGGTTTGGGCTGTATGGACCGGTACTGTACTGTATGGTTTGGGGTTGTATGGACTGGTTTGGACTGGTTTGGACTGTATGGACTGGTTTGGGCTATATAGACCGGTACTGTATGGACTGGTTTGGGGCTGTATAGACTGGTTTGGGCTGTATGGACTGGTTTGGGCTGTATGGACTGGTACTGTATAGACTGGTTTGGGCTGTATGGACTGGTTTGGGCTGTAGGGACCGGTACTGTATAGACTGGTTTGCGGCCCATACAGTACACAAACCAATGAAGAATCTCCATTGAAAGTGCTTCTTAATACAGGACTAGTTTTAGGCCTAGATTCAATTAGATCAAGCGTTAACCAGCGATAGCACACACCCGCATAGCTGATGTTTTGGCAGTGTCAGAGGTGGAACTGCCTTGGAGCTGTAAAATCGTGAGTAGCTGCCCTTGCAATGATTGTCATGAAGCCACAACCGCCCCACTCGCGTTAGAAGATTAGAACAAGAAAGTGTAGGCTATATAGAAATAATTATGCTCAAATTGAAAAATCATAACACTAAATAATAAAGATTTTTATCATCCTAATCGAAGTGTAAATTACATCTCACATTCCAGTGTTTGAACTTGTAAACAAGGCTGCATGGGATTTCTGTTAATGCAGCCAATGGCAATGTCCGCTTTAGGTATAATGCCGGAAGCCACTTGGGTGATTTGACAGGTCTAACGCAGTTCCACCTCCGACACCCCTGCAATGCGGATGTCGGCGAAAGCAGATCTGATTGGATAGAGCTCTTGATTAATCTGTTTCTGTAGAAAGTGTCCTTATGTGTCTGTGAGTTATCTTTTATCTTTATCAAGTCAAACATAATGTATTCCTCATTGACTACTTTGGCAATGTCATCGTATTTCCAGTCATTACAGTCATTAGCCTCCCAGAATGACTGGGCTTATCATGACTTTAGGGCACTGCTATAGAGGGCGGCTTGAGAACGTTCATAACAATGGCATGATGCGACCGAGTGACAGAGGTGCAACTTATGACAAACGCAACGTAGATGTCATTGTGTTCTCTCCTCACAGGTATGGCGTGGCCTCAACATACTATGGCATCAGTTTAAACATTACAGGGTTTGGCCTGAATGTCTACCTCACCCACTTCATCTACTCTGCCATCGAGGTGCCCGCCAAGATGGTCGTCTACTTCTGTCTCGATACCATTGGTCGGAAACACTGCCAGGCAGGCACCCTTCTGCTAACGGGAACCTGCATCGCCATCAACATCTTTGTGCCCAAAGGTGACTACATAAATAGGCCATTATTATTGCTTTATAAATGATCATAAAGGTTGTAAATTAATTATGAATTATAATGCTTATAATGCTTCTATGCAAAGAAATGATATGAATAAAGAAATATATATTTATTAATATTGTATAAAAAGTTTATAAATGCTTATGAACGTTTATATTAAAGTGTAACCCAAAATGAATTCCTAGATGATTATGTGGAGTAAATTGGACAGTAAGGGATGTTTATTATTTGGCCTTTTTTTCGTCAGTGTTTGAGAGATGACAGTGTAATTCTCAGGATCTGTTGTTTTGTTCCTCTGTTCAGGTCAGTGGCATGTTCGCACCATCGTCGCTGTGCTTGGGAAAGGCCTATCAGAGGCCTCCTTCACCACTGTCATCTTGTATACAGCTGAACTCTACCCTACGGTCGTAAGGTCAGATTTACCAGTGCATTTTCACAGTGAAACACTATTAGAGTTCATTTCCTCAAACTGAAGCATGCTTTATTTAACATTTTACATTGACATTTTAGTCATTTAGCAGACGCTCTTAGCTAGAGCGACTGACAATTAGTGCATTCATCTTAAGATAGCTAGGTGAGACAACAACACATCACAATCGTATCAAGTACATTTTCCCTCAACAAAGTATTTATCAGCAAAGACAGTGCGTCAGGGGAGCTGTGAGAGTTGCTCAGGCTGCATAACAAAAAATACTAACAAAAATAAAATAAATGTAACCTTTATTTTACCATGTTGTCCCATTGAGGTCAAAATACCTATTGTTCAAGGGAGACCTATGGAATGCAATGTACGGTGTCCATATTAGGACAGCTTCAGTCTCAGCAGGAGTTTTCTGAGTCTCACTATCAACATTTTCCCCCTAACAGACAAAATGGGTTGGGTTACAATAACTTCATGGCTCGGTTGGGCGTGTCCATAGCACCCCTCATCATTCTATTGGAGGACGTGTGGAAGCCCCTCCCTGAAGTCATCATCTGTTGTGTGTCCATTCTGTCTGGTCTGGTGGCCTTCCTTCTCCCAGAAACCCACAATGCAAGGCTGCCAGAGACCATTGAGGACATTGAACAAACAAAAAAAAGGTAAACCAGCCGACTTCACAAAGATTGTCAGTGTAATTTGTAACCCGCTGTTACAGTATATACCAGCAGTAGTGGAAAAAGTACCAAATGGTCATACTTGAGTAAAAGTAAAGATATCTTAACAGAACATGACTCAAGTAAAAGTGATATTCACCCAGTAAAATACTACTTGAGTAAAAGTAAAGATATCTTAACAGAACATGACTCAAGTAAAAGTGATATTCACCCAGTAAAATACTACTTGAGTAAAAGTAAAGATATCTTAACAGAACATGACTCAAGTAAAAGTGATATTCACCCAGTAAAATACTACTTGAGTAAAAGTAAAGATATCTTAACAGAACATGACTCAAGTAAAAGTGATATTCACCCAGTAAAATACTACTTGAGTAAAAGTCTAAAAGTGTTTGTTTTTAAATATACTTAAGTATCCAAAGTAAATGTAATTGCAATAAATCATTTCAAATTCCCTATATTAAGCAAAACAGATGGCACAATTTTCTTGTTTTTGATTTATTTACGGACAGCCAGGGGAACACTCTAATTCTCAGACATCAATTACAAACAAAGCATTTGTGTTTAGTAAGTCTGCCAGATCAGAGGCAGCAGGGATCAATCAATCCATCAAATGTATTTATAAAGCCCTTCTTAAATCAGCTGATGTCACAAAGTGCTGTACAGAAACCCAGCCTAAAACCCCAAACAGCAAGCAATGCAGGTGTAGAAGCACGGTGGCTAGGAAAAACTCCCTAGAAAGGCCGCAACCTAGGAAGAAACCTAGAGAGGAACCAGGCTATGAGGGGTGGCCAGTCCTCTTCTGGCTGTGCCGGGTGGAGATTATAACAGAACATGGCCAAGATGTTCAAATGTTCATAGATGACCAGCAGGGTCAAATAATAATAACCACAGTGGTTGTCGAGGGAGCAACAGGTCAGCACCTCAGGAGTAAATGTCAGTTGGCTTTTCATAGCCGATCATTCAGAATATCTCTAACGCACCTGCTGTCTCTAGAGAGTTGAAAACAGCAGGTCTGGGACAGGTAGCACGTCCGGTGAACAGTTGAAACTGGATGACCACATGTTCTCATGATAAGTGCTTGAATTGGCATTCAAAATGTAATGAGTACTTTTAGGTGTCAGGGAAAATGTATGGGAGTAAAAAGTACATACTTTCTTTGGAAATAGGGGAGTAAAAGTAAAAGTCGTCAAAAAATATAAATAGTATGTACAACGTTCGTACTTCAAAGTATTTGTACTTTACTTTACACCACTGTCTTCCAGGGCCGCCAGGAAGACAGTGGTATAACTGTGTATTGCAGTATAACTACACTGCAGTTAAAGTGCAGTATAACTGCATTATGCTGTAAATACTGCATAAAAAATAACACTGTTTTTTTACTGCAGTAATTTTGCTGTGTAACTGCAGTTAGAGTGCAGTATAACTGCAGTTATTCTGCAAATACTGCGTCCAAAATACCACAGTTGAATGAGGTTACTGCACTTTTACTGCAGTTTCAAAACAGCAATCTTTTATTGTAAGGGATTTGCAACAGCACTTTTCTATCGGTTTGATTTAGTTTTATTAAATATATTGATGCATTAAAAAGACAGGCATAGGGTTGTTCTTCAGACCGATTTGTCAACTCAATTTCTCTGTCCTTTACATCAAAGTGCTGCTGCAGGCTCTTTGCATGTCTTGACCAATCAGATTCACGGAAATCGCAGGTCGTGCGAGATGGGCACAAGCACAAAGCTCAAGGCGCGCTCTCTGCTTTCCTCCGGAATTTGTTAAGCAAGTGTGATAACACATCACTCCTGACAGACACAAGCAAAAACTATTCCATAAATGTAGCACTCTACACCTAAACATCAGCGATCTGACATGTTTCATTGCATGAAAAATATAATATTTTTCAGTCTGATCAACTGTAGGCTACTAACAGCAGCTGCATAGTCTAGCATTCTATGCGCCCTGTCCCTCTAGCCAGGGTAAACAAAGCGGTAACGTTGTGTATTTATAGCCCATTTGTTACCTAGACTTTTTCCATTCAAAATGATTAACTGCAATTAATCAATAAACACAATAGCTGACAAGTTTAGGCCTACAGTTGCATAGAGCAGGACTAAACCGGTCACGGCCGTTGAAAGAACTGGACCAAGGTGCAGCGTGGTGAGCGTACCTATTCCTTTATTTAAGTGAATACGCCGACAAAACAATAAACACTACAAAACAAACCGTGAAGCTAAAGGCAATGTGCCATAAACAAAGTCAACTTCCCACAAAGAAAGGAGGGAAAAGGGCTACCTAAGTATGGTTCCCAATCAGAGACAACGATAGACAGCTGTCCCTGATTGAGAACTATACCCGGCCAAAACATAGAAATACAAAATCATAGAAAAACAAAACATAGAATGCCCACCCCAAATCACACCCCGACCAAACCAAACAGAGACACAAAAAGGCTCTCCAGGGTCAGGGCGTGACAAAACCATGCAAACTAGTATAAAACAGCTCAGCCCTGTGAGTTTTATTGTCCAATCATGCAAATATGGGTAGCTCAATATGGCAAAAGGAGTATGGGTAACTTCAGCCCAATATGGTGACAGGAGTATGCGTGAGTGGATGTGTTGAAAGGAGTGGGTGTATGAAAAGAGAATCAGCTAATTGGGCAGCTTTGTTGTCACTCAAGACTGTTTGCATGGCTGATTGGGCTGCACTACGAGTCGAAATTAAAAGGCTCTGAGTGGTAAATCTGACTTCTGCAGTTGCCGTACAGCGTTGTACGTCCTCTGCAGAAGTCAGGGCATGTATACTTCTTGAGCTTCGCTGAGCAGAGCAGAGCTGTTGTGAAGGAAGTTATAGAGGAAGTGAGTTTGTGTTTATACAGGACCTCCCACCAAACAATCATGTCAATACGGAGCTATATGGGACCCTCCACATTGTTACACAATTTGGGAGGCGCACGGCGATGCGGTACAGAGCTCAATTTGGCCACAGCATACCTCTGGAAGCTCCAGAATTGTGTCACACCCTTCATACGGAGCCTCCGACCACATTTTCAGATCAAGCATGAATTGGCTTTAAGCCGTCAGTCAGTGCTCCAGTGTTGTGCCTGTTGACTTGAAGTGCTTCCTACTGGGTATCATAGTCTTGTTGCCGGTGGCAGATAAGTGGCAATTTTTTTCTCTCACATGATTTTATTTCAAGTAGGATTGCAGCCCACACAAGAAATAAGTAATATTGATAACCATTTAGATGTCACCTTGATACTACATACATAAACTCAGCAAAAAAACAGGGCCCTAGAACAGTCTGCAGCACCCGGCAAAAAAATAAACGTCCTCTCACTGTCAACGGCATTTGTTTTCAGCAAACTTAACAAGTGTAAATATTTGTATGAACAGAACAAGTTCCACAGACATGTGACAGAAATGGAATAATGTGCCCCTGAACAAAGTGAGGGTCAAAATCAAAAGTTACAGTCAGTATCTGGTGTGGCCACCAGCTGCATTAAGATTTGTCAGTTCTTGCTGTGAGATGTTACCCCACACTTCCACCAAGGCACCTGCAAGTTCCCGGACATTTCTGGGGGGTATGGCCCTAGCCCTCACCCTCCGATCCAACAGGTCCCAGACGTGCTCAATGGAATTGAGATCTGGGCTCTTCGCTGGCCATGGCAGAACACTGACATTCCTGTCTTGCAGGAAATCACGCACAGAACGAGCAGTATGGCTGGTGGCATTGTCATGCTGGAGGGTCATGTCAGGATGAGCCTGCAGGAAGGGTACCACATGAGGGAGGAGGATGTCTTCCCTGTAACGCACAGCATTGAGATTGCCTGCAATGACAACAAGCTCAGTCCGATGATGCTGTGCCACACCGCCCCAGACCATGACGGACCCTCCACCTCCAAATCGATCCCGCTCCAGAGTACAGACCTCAGTGTAACGCTCATTCCTTCGATGATGAACGCGAATCCGACCATCACCCCTGGTGAGACAAAACCGCAACTCGTCAGTGAAGAGCACTTTTTGCCAGTCCTGTCTGGTCCAGCGACGGTGGGTTTGTGCCCATAGGCGGCGTTGTTGCCGGTGATGTCTGGTGAGGACCTGCATTTACAACAGGCCTACAAGCCATCAGTCCAGCCTCTCTCAGCCTATTACAGACAGTCTGAGCACTGGAGGGATTGTGCATTCCTGGTGTAACTCGGGCAATTGTTGTTGCCATCCTGTACCTGTCACGTAGGTGTGATGTTCGGATGCACTGATCCTGTGCAGGTGTTGTTACACATGGTTTGCCGCTGCGAGGATGATCAGCTGTCCATCCCGTCTCCCTGTAGTGCTGTCTTAGGCGTCTCACAGTACGGACATTGCAATGTATTGCCCTGGCCACATCTGCAGTCTTCATGCCTCCTTGCAGCATGCCTAAGGCACGTTCACGCAGATGAGCAGGGACCCTGGGCATCTTTCTTTTGGTGTTTTTCAGAGTCAGTAGAAAGGCCTCTTTAGTGTCCTAAGATTTCATAACTGTGACCTTAATTGCCTACCGTCTGTAAGCTGTTAGTGTCTTAACGACCGTTCCACAGGTGCACGTTCATTAATTGTTTATGGTTCATTGAACAAGCATGGGAAACAGTGTTTAAACACTTTACAATGAAGATCTGTGAAGTTATTTGGATTTTTACGAATTATCTTTGAAAGACAGGGTCCTGAAAAAGGGATGTTTCTTTTTTTGCCGAGTTAACATACAGTCTACTACTCAATGAGGGGAGCATGAACGGCACCAACACCGGTACACAGTGCCCTTCGCTCCCACTTGACGAGACTACTGTCCGGCAACGGCGTGGAAAGTAGCTATCTATACTGAACAAAAATATAAACGCAACAAGTAAAGTGTTGGTCCCACGTTTCATGAGTTCAAATTCAAAGATCCCAGAAATGTTTCATATGGTCAACATTTGGTACACAAATTTGTTTACTATCCTGTTAGTGAGCATTTCTCTTTTGCCAAGATAATCCATCCACCTGACAGGTGTGGCATATCAACAAGCTGATTAAACAGCACGATCATTACGCAGGTGCACCTTGTGCTGGGGACAATAAAAGGCCACTCTAAAATGTGCAGTTTTGTCACACACATACCACAGATGTCTCAAGTTTTGAGGGAGCGTGCAATTGACATGCTGACTGCAGGAATGTCCACCAGAGCTGATGACAGAGAATTGAATATTAATTTCTCTACCATAAGCTGCCTCCAACGTCATTTTAGAGAATTTGGCAATATGTCCAACCAGCCTCACAACCGCAGACCACGTATAACCACACCAGCCCAGGACCTCCACATCTGGTTTCTTCACCTGCAGTATCGTCTGAGACCAGCCACTCGGAAAGCTGATGAAACTGAGGAGTATTTCGGTATGTAATAAAGCCCTTTTGTGGGGAAAAACTAATTCTGATTGGCTGGGCCTGGCTCCCCAGAGGGTGGAGAGTCTCTTCAATAAATGGGGGAAAGGTGTATTTATCCCCGGGACACACCAGAGCCCAGGTGTGTCCCATTTCACTGATGACCACAGGTGGTATACAGAAGATAGCCCTATTTGGTAAAAGACCAAGTCCATATTATGGCTAAAACAGCTCAAATAAGCAAAGAGAAACGACAATCCATCAATACTTTAAGACATGAAGGTCAGTCAATACCTAAAATTTCAACAACTTTGAAAGATTCTTCAAGTGCAGTCGCAAAAACCGTCAAGCGCTATGATGAAACTGGCTTTCATGAGGACCTCCACAGGAAAGGAAGACCCAGAGTTACCTCTAAGGCAGAGGATAAGTTCATTAGAGTTACCAGCCTCAGAAATTGCAGCCCAAATAAAGGCTTCACAGAGCTCAAGTAACAGACACATCTCAACATCAACTGTTCAGAGGAGACTGCGCGAATCAGGCCTTCATGGTCGAATTGCTGCAAAGAAACCATGACTAAAGGACACCAATAAGACGAAACACTAACAATGGACATTAGACCAGTGGAAATCTGTCCTTTGGTCTGATGAGTCCAAATTTTAGATTTTTGGTTCCAACTGCCATGTCTTTGTGAGACGCAGAGTAGGTGAACGGATGATCTCCGCATGTGTGGTTCCAACCTTGAAGCATGGACGAGAAGGCGTGATGGTGTGGGGGTGCTTCGCTGGTGACACCGCCTGTGATTTATTTAGAATTCAAGGCACACTTAACCAGCATGGCTACCACAGCATTCTGCAGCGATCCACCATCCCATCTGGTTTGCGCTTAGTGGGACTATCATTTGTTTTTCAACAGGACAATGACCTAACACACCTCCAGGCTGTGTAAGTGTTATTTGACCAAGAAGGAGAGTGATGGAGTGCTGCATCAGATGACCTGGCCTCCACAATCACCCTACCTCAACCCAATTGAGATGGTTTGGG
The DNA here is from genome assembly GCF_045679555.1 of Salvelinus alpinus. Taxonomy (NCBI): domain Eukaryota; kingdom Metazoa; phylum Chordata; class Actinopteri; order Salmoniformes; family Salmonidae; genus Salvelinus; species Salvelinus alpinus. Next base: position 26,541,170 of record NC_092117.1, read on the forward strand.
ATGAGTTGGACAGTAGATTGAGGGAAAAACAGCCAACAAGTGCTTAGCATATGTGGGAACTCCTTCAAGACTGTTGGAAAAGCATTCCAGGTGAAGCTGGTTGAGAGAATGTTAAGAGTGTGCAAAGCTGTCATCAAGGCAAAGGGTGGCTACTTTGAAGAATCTCAAATAGAAAATATATTTTGATTTGTTGAACACTTTTTTGGTTACTCATGATTCCATATGTGTTATTTCATAGTTTTGATGTCTTCACTATTATTCTACCATGTAGAAAATAGTAAAAATAAAGAGAAACCCTTGAATGAGTAGGTGTGTCCAAACTTTTGACTGGTATGTACATAAACAAAACATTGTCCTTCTCTCTCCAGAAGTCCCATCTTTGTCTCACCGCTGGAGAAAACTGAGGTCCTGCTGAAGTCACAGAAAAATAATGAGCTGGATCAGTGACTGAGACATTTACTTAACTGCATAGGTGTTATGTTTAGGGCCGCATACTGTACACAAGTTTCAAACTGTTTCAAGGGTATGATATTTCTGACTTCAGAACTGTTGTACGGAGTGGCTATAGCATGCTGAGTTTGTAATTCTAGCATTGCTTCTGTAATAAACCAATTCCAGTGGAACGTGTTGCATGCACCTTGTAGGTTCTGTAGCCAATCTTGTCTCTGTGGTTGATATACAGTATTTGAAGTGACTTCACATTCAAACTATAGGCTACATCAGTATTCACATTCAATAAATATTTGTATATTGCACGGACACAGGTTTCCAACACTGGTTTGTTTCATCATTTTTATACTTTATTAGAAAGTTGTAGAAAGAGATGGGTAAGTAGACAGGGTGGAGAAAGGCTGGAGTCAGGAATTTAACCCTGATCTCATCTCCAGTGGGGAGGCATACATGTTCATACAGCCGGGAGTGTTTCTCACTCAACAAGAGCTCTACACAATATTACAAACACTATGAGTGCAATGCTGGATCAAACAAGGATAAGCAGAACATCTTTAAAAACCTCTTCAGCTAACAACTTTGAAATGATTTTTCGGCGACTGTGTATTTGGGCATATATACAAGGGTAGGAGAACACACTACTGGTGAAGAGTGCTGATGGAGCATTTCCTGAAACAAAAAGTGAAGGGGATAAAAACTGTAATATTCTCCTTCAATTTCATTTGAACTATTAGAACCAAGAGACATTTGTTTTGTTCCGAGGGAGACAATTCGGCGTACATGTCTCAGTCAGGGCTATTCTCTTATAAGTGAACTATGTCTTTTTCTTCATTTTGTGTTTCTCAAAGGTGGGTCCCATAGTCTGCCAGGTGGCTGATAGCCAATGGAAAAGTGGACAAGGCCCATTTCTACCTGAGCATATGTGCTAGGGTCAACCACAGGGAGCAGTTTATTACTGATATTAAAACTGAGGTCATATAAATTATATTATATTATACCATGGCATACTAGTTGAATACTAGTTTCTGATTGGCTTGAAGGGCATAATTTCAAATAAAATAAATACAAATGTATTTGTCACATGCGCCGAATACAACAGACCTTACCGTGAAATGCTTACTTACAAGCCCTTAACCAACAATGTAGTTTTAAGAAAATAGACTAAAGAAAATATTTACTAAATAAACTAAACAGTTGTGTGTGTGTTATTTCCCTATATTGCATGGCAATATGAAGTAACAAAATCATATCCTGTGTGGCTCAGTTGGTAGAGCATGGAATTTGCAATGCCAGGGTTGTGGGTTTGGGGACCAGTACAGACATTAAAAGAAAATGTATCCACTCACTACTGTAAATTCCTTTGGATAAGACTGTCTGCAAAATGACAACAAAAAAATGTTGGATTTGCACAGTTACATTGGTTAACGACTGATATGATTTATATATTGTATAAATATATTATACTTTATAAATAAGTATAATGTTATCTTTGTCTATTGTCTTAATAACAGTTGATTTTCAATTCCATGTCAACTTATCTTCACTACTTTTCCTTCTGCAGTAGCAGTGGCCTGCTATAATGTCACTGATGTTCCATCTGTCTCAGGATGCCACCCAAGGAATACCCAGCCTGCAACACTTCAGACTTCTAGTGTCAGGAGCCTCTATTGAGTGTTTTTGTAACAACCGACTACTTCCAAAATCATCACTATCATCAATTGGTAGAGAACATAACGTAGACAAACACCAACACTCCTCAGGTCAGGTGAACTTCAACAATAATAGTGATACCAGTTACCTGGAAAGGAACCAGTTACCAGGATATGAAATAAGAACACCAGTCATGTACAGTAGTTTGTGAAAGCAGGCTATTTCTGATTGTCTCATCATTACTGAGAACGACCTATTCTGCATTACTGAGTTGTAAGAGTTGCATAGATCTTACCTGGAGTGACAGATAGGTAGAACCATTGTATCATGATATCTGATATCTGAGTCCTCTGGCTCCAGATCAGTCATGGACACAGTGATGGTTCGCTGGTTGATGTCAGAGATTGAGGCTTTACCACAGTTCTTAGGATGGTCAATGCGCACAACAAAGGAGCAACTATCAAAATGATCTCCTTTACACTGGTATTTCACATGGTTTAAGTATTTCTGATCAGAGCAATATCGGATGGTGATGGAGACTCCTGTCTTCACAGACACAGACACACCAGCTGTAGATGCAACAGTAGCTCATAGGTCGGCAGATTACGATATTGAGTTGTTTCATCTTACCAACCAAAGGGAACGTATGCTGTCGGCTATACATTTGCATCCCCTGTAGAACGATTTGTACCTAAAACATTTTCCATTCAGGGTGCAAAGGCGCCGATTTCCTCCTTAACATGATTTCATGGCGAGAAGGTGGAAAAGAACGGGGAAAATATGCATGCCGGCTGCATACTGTAAGTTCCCTTTGGACGGTGAGATGAAATGACTCAATATCTCCATATGCCGGGGTTTGAGCTAATACTGTGAAATTGTGAAAATGATGATGATGCATTTTAGTGGAAGAGCTGTTTGAAAAGACTGCTTGAAATTTCACCCTGTTTTGGTGGGATGGATTTTTGGGCTGCCTGATGACATCACTGGGCGGTAAATTAGTAGATAGACGAATAAGAAAGATAGTTCCAAACTTCTCTGCCAATAACAGCTAGTTTTCAGTTTTCCCCTCCACACTCAGACCACTCCCAGACAGTCCTAGGAAAATTCTTGCTTGAGAAACTATTTTTGTTTCTTTTTTGACCATTTTAATTGAAAACAATCACAGCAAGGTACTATTACCCAGATAATGGTTTCATATTGAGATAAAAACGGCTATATTGGGCCTTTAATCACTTCATAGAAACATATTACCCTTACCTAAGAGTCTGAAAAAGATGAGGAAGAGGAGGGAGAGGGACAGTAAGAGATGAGGAGCCATGTGTGGGTATGTGTCTGAGTGTAAATGTGTCAAGGACCAAGGCACCAAAGAGAATGACTGTATTGCTGGCTGCCCATTATCTACTTAGACATCCCTGTTTCTAACTCTCTTCCTGCTGCTGTTGGTGTAAACATGCCTCCCTCAGTGGCAGACAGACTATTACATTCTGCATATGAACTAGTTTTTACCCAATGCGCTTAATCATTGCTGAGCTGTGGCCCTCTGCTGGAACATAGTAATCATTACAAACAGATAAATGACTGCAGAGGGGTCATGCACCACATTTAGCCATAGGGTCTTAGCACTAGACTCAGATGCTCAGCTCACAGTGCAGAGATGGAGTCGACAGACAGACCCTCAGATCAAAACCTTGGTTTGTGGTTCATGGTTCAGAACACAACACAACACAGTCTTAAAAGCTACATTTTGGGAAAAATTACACAACAGCTGCCCGTCACTTGTTTTGGTATAGAACTGAGGGATGCGGTTTGGGAAATGTAACCAGTCTCAAATTCCTTGACAGAGCTCTATATGCAAGGAATGACAATCCATGACATTCAACAGGTAGTTGTTACCATGATTTGAAGTTATACATTGTTTATTTACAGAATTGTAGTGGAGTAATAGCACCATATATTTTGGGTTATGATAAAGACAGACAGTTGTGCTAACCTTATAAGTCATTTAAAAGTTAGATTCTTCAAAAACCAATGGGTAAGTAGATATACATAATTGAAATAACCATTGAATAGCTTCCCAAATCCCAAACTGTAGCTTTAATGTGGTTCTAATACATTTTTACAAGACATTAACTCCCACATTTAAACCACACAGTAGACTACAACATAATAGAGCAGAGAAACAACAAACAACTCTGGTCGTAGGTGTTGGTCACAGTTTGATCACCCTGTTGCAGGAGAACATTCCTGGTAATTTTTTTATTGGAGGCAGATATTCTGTATGTTGGGACATGGGGGAGGGAGAGGGCTGATGGGAGTTTCGTATTATATGTTACGAATTTGTAAAATTTCCAATATCTTAAGAATTTGCAAAACATATGATATGTTACGAATTCTAGCTAGGTGGCTACTGTTAGTTATCTTGCTAACATTAGCTAGGGTAGGAGTTAGAGGTTAGGATTAAGGTTACGTTTAAATTCAGGAGTTAGGTTAAAGGGTTAAGTTTAGGGTTAGGTTAAGGGTTAGCTAAAAGGGTTAAGGTTAGGGTTAGAGTTCGGAGAAGGATTAGCTAACATGCTAAGTAGTTGTAAAGCAGCTAAAAGTAGTAAGTAGTTAAAAAGTTGCTAATTAGCTAAAGTGCTAAAGTTGTCTGTGATAAGATTTGAACTCATAACCTTTAGGTGTGATTGCATAAACAGTTGAAGTCGGAAGTTTACATACACCTTAGCCAAATACATTTAAACTCAGTTTTTCACAATTCCTGACATTTAATCCTAGTAAGAATTCCCTGTTTTAGGTCAGTTAGGATCACCTCTTTATTTTAAGAATGTGAAATGTCAGAATAATAGTAGAGAGAATGATTTATTTCAGCTTTTATTTCTGTCATCACATTCCTAGTGGGTCAGAAGTTAACATACACTGAATTAGTATTTGGTAGCATTGCCTTTAAATTGTTTAACTTGGGTCAAACGTTTCGGGAAGCCTTCCACAAGCTTCCCACAATAAGTTGGGTGAATTTTGGCCCATTCCTCCTGACAGAGCTGGTGTAACTGAGTCAGGTTTGTAGGCCTCCTTGTTCGCACGTGCTTTTCAGTTCTGCCCACACATTTTCTATGGGATTGAGGTCAGGGCTTTGTGATGGCCACTCCAATACCTTGACATTGATGTCCTTAAGCCATTTTGCCACAACTTTGGAAGAATGCTTGGGGTCATTGTCCATTTAGAAGACCCATTTGCGACCAAGATTTAACTTCCTGACTGATGTCTTGAGATGTTGCTTCAATATATCCACATAATTTTCCTGCGTCATGATACCATCTATTTTGTGAAGTACACCAGTCCCTCCTGCAGCAAAGCACCCCCACAACATGATGCTGCCACCCCCGTGCTTCACGGTTGGGATGGTGTTCTTTGGCTTGCAAGCCTCCTCCTTTTTCCTCCAAACATAACGATGGTCATTATGGCCAAACAGTTCTATTTTTGTTTCATCAGACTAGAGGACATTTCTCCAAGAAGTACGATCTTTGTACCCATGTGCAGTTGCAAACCATAGTCTGGCTTTTTTATGGTGGTTTTGGAGCAGTGGCTTCTTCCTTGCTGAGCGGCCTTTCACGTTATTTCGATATAGGACTCTTTTTACTGTGGATACAGATACTTTTGTACCTGTTTCCTCCAGTATCTTCACAAGGTCCTTTGCTGTTGTTCTGGGATTGATTTGCACCTTTCGCACCAAAGTACATTCATCTCTAGGAGACAGAACGCATCTCCTTCCTGAGCGGTATGACGGCTGCGTGGTCCCATGGTGTTTATACCTGCGTACTATTGTTTGTACAGATGAACGTGGTACCTTCAGGTGTTTGGAAATTGCTCCCAGGGATGAACCAGATGATTGGAAGTCTACAATTTGTTTTCTAAGGTCTTGGCTGATTTCTTTAGATTTTCCCATGATGTCAAGCAAAGAGGCACTGAGTTTGAAGGTAGGCCTTGAAATACATCCACAGGTACACCTCCAATTGACTCAAATGATGTCAGTTAGCCTATCAGAAGCTTCTAAAGCCATGACATCATTTTCTGGAATTTTCCAAGCTGTTTAAAGGCACAGTCAACTTAGTGTATGTAAACTTCTGACTTACTGGAATTGTGATACAGTGAATTATAAGTGAAATAATCTGTCTGTAAACAATTGTTGGAAAAATTCCTTGTGTCATGCACAAAGTAGATGTCCTAACCGACTTGCCAAAACTATAGTTTGTTAACAAGAAATTTGTGGAGTGGTTGAAAAATTTGTTTTAATGACTCAAACCTAAGCGTATGTAAACTTCCGACTTCAATTGTACATTTATTCTCTGAATCCATGATTGGTTTATGTCCCATCTTTAATAGACCTACAGATTAATTAAGAAAGATTAAGATTATTCTGTGATTCAGCCATTAGAATAAAACTGTCAAGTTCGTCGTAACATTGAAGAGAGGAGGACCAAGGCGCAGCGTGATAACAATACATCTTCTTTTAATTATTTTTTATTTATTTATTTCACCTTTATTTAACCAGGTAGGCTAGTTGAGAACAAGTTCTCATTTGGAACTGCGACCTGGCCAAGATAAAGCATAGCAGTGTGAACAGACAACACAGAGTTACACATGGAGTAAACAATAAACAAGTCAACAACATGGTAGAAAAAAAGAGAATCTATATACAATGTGTGCAAAAGGCATGAGGAGGTAGGCAATAAATCGAATAATTACAATTTAGCAGATTAACACTGGAGTGATAAATCATCAGATGATCATGTGCAAGTAGAGATACTGGTGTGCAAAAGAGCAGAAAAGTAAATAAATAAAAGCAGTATGGGGGGTGAGGTAGGTAAATTGGGTGGGCCATATACCGATGGACTATGTACAGCTGCAGCGATCGGTTAGCTGCTCAGATAGCAGATGTTTAAAGTTGGTGAGGGAAATAAAAGTCTCCAACTTCAGAGATTTTTGCAATTCGTTCCAGTCGCAGGCAGCAGAGAACTGGAAGGAAAGGCGTCCAAATTAGGTTTTGGCTTTAGGGATGATCAGTGAGATACACCTGCTGGAGCGCGTGCTACGGGTGGGTGTAGCCATCGTGACCAGTGAACTGAGATAAGGCGGCACTTTACCTAGCATAGCCTTGTAGATGACCTGGAGCCAGTGGGTCTGACGACGAACATGTAGCGAGGGCCAGCCGACTAGGGCATACAGGTCGCAGTGGTGGGTCGTATAAGGTGCTTTAGTAACAAAACGGATGGCACTGTGATAAACTGCATCCAGTTTGCTGAGTAGAGTTCTCAGTTAGAGATTATAACGAAGCCGAAACCAAGAACACTGACAAACTATACAAAACAACAAACGAAAGTGCAGACACAAGCAACTAACGTATAGACATAGACAATCACCCACAAACTACCTAATGAATATGGCTGCCTAAATATGGTTCCCAATCAGAGACAATGATAGACAGCTGTCTCTAACTGAGAACCAATCTAGGCAACCATAGACATACATACACCTAGACTAGACACTTTAACCAACTAAGCCACAGCACCCATAAACATACAAAAACCCCTAGACAATAAAAAACACATACATCCCCCATGTCACACCCTGACCTAACTAAAATAATAAAGAAAACAAAGATAACTAAGGCCAGGGCGTGACAAAAACACGGAAGATATGTGAGATAGGCCTAACAACTTTTGTCCATAGAGTGGCAATGATTTGTCTAGTTAAATAAAGGTTATATTAAAAAAAAGTAATTAAAAAATGTCATAAACCCTCAAAGTTTCAGAATCGTGGGAAAATGGCAGCCATATTGGTCAGGGAGAAATCCAAACCAGTCTAATTGGAATTAATAGTAGAGGCATAATCCGGATTTCACTGATGTAGTAAAATAAAAGTAAGGTATGTAATATATCACAACTTGTGTTATAGAATTATTGTCAACCTAAAATAGTGATACTTCATTATAAATACAGTTTATCCAGGTTTTATAACAATTGTATGTATAAATAACCTCTAAAAGATATTTAAACAGACCATAAGTCTCTAAATGTTTGTTTTCTTGGAAAGCTGTGAATGCTATTATATCATACAATATCAGTAGGCTACGTATTGCATTTACAACTTGTCTAAATTCTTTCATCACCTAATTTCAGCCAGTGTGGCTGTGGATTGACTCCTATATTTGAATGGAAGGTTGGCATATTGGCAGTTAATTTTAAAACTGTCTGGTTAGCTAGACAAACATACAATGCAGATAAATTCTTCAAATTCATTATTTTACACAATATCTTATCACAACATTGGCAAACCATAGTTGACCAACTCTGTGATCAAAATGACTTACCTTTATACCATCATAAGAAGATTCATGTCCATTCTAGCATTCTAATTGCTAATTCTATGGTTTTGTCTTCCTGTCTTATGCTATGGTCCTCCAGTATTTTTCTTTACAGCTCCTCTGCCGCTCAAGAATATGGGCCAATAGGGGAAATTGAGTTAGGCCTACCTGCAGTTTATCCCCGGTGACGCCACAAGAGGGAGTGAGAGGATGTGTAACTGTTGTCAGGGGGAGGTTTTGGGACTTTAGTGCAATAACGTAAGACAAGCTCTTTAAGGCAGTGTGAATTTATTGGTTTTCCTTTAACTATTTTGGCTATTTATTCATCACAAATTATTTTATAAAATTTGCTTATGTAATATTGTGTTAACACTTACAGCAGCTTCATCATCATTTATTATTATTAATATAACTCGTTAGTGCCACTGTTGTCTCACAGTAGGTCTATCAGTAGGCCTATAATTTCTTCCAATTGTACTAGTCAACAGATTTTTTTTATCACAGATATTTCCTCTAGCCTGTTAGGCCTTGAACAGATGAACAATCAAACAGGATAATTGAAAGCCAGTAACAAAAAAAATGTAGCCACACAAAGCTGTATCCCTATCCTGTGGGATACCTGTTCAGAACCTGATTGCGTATAAAAGTGCTTGGGGTAGAACTCTAGCTCAGAACACTCAACTAGTAGGCTTCAAGCTTATGGTTCCAAGGCAGGCACACAATGTTGGCAGAAGCCTGGGAATCTCACCCCGACTATAGCTGAATAAACACAATCATTTGTTTACCCCTTCTTCCCTAGGATTAGGCCTAATTGGGGTGAGTGTGATCAGAGTGACACAACACCAAGCATCAGCTATTAAACCCAATGTTTATCTTTCACAGTTTCTAAATAATCTCTTATTTTTTTACCTCACATGTAATCCAGGCATGTACATATAATCTATATGGTTGTTTGTGAGTGTTGGCCAAACTTAGACCTGTTATAAATTATTTCATTAATTAATAAGTCAAGGTATAATCACATTCCATAGTGAATGTGTTCTGAATCATTCCTGATGAAATTACTGTACCTGCTTCACAGAATGTGTTTAAAGTTGGAAGGTATATCTATAGTCAGTTGGAAGGTATATCCATAGTCAGTTGGAAGGTATATCCATAGTCAGTTAGAAGGTATATCCATAGTCAGTTAGAAGGTATATCTATAGTCAGTTAGAAGGTATATCTATAGTCAGGTAGAAGGTATATCTATAGTAAGTTAGAAGGTATATCTATAGTCAGTTAGAAGGTATATCTATAGTCAGTTAGAAGGTATATCTATAGTCAGTTGGAAGGTATATCTATAGTCAGTTAGAAGGTATATCTATAGTAAGTTAGAAGGTATATCTATAGTCAATTAGAAGGTATATCCATAGTCAGTTGGAAGGTATATCCATAGTCAGTTAGAAGGTATATCTATAGTCAGTTAGAAGGTATATCTATAGTCAGTTGGAAGGTATATCTATAGTCAGTTAGAAGGTATATCTATAGTAAGTTAGAAGGTATATCTATAGTCAGTTAGAAGGTATATCCATAGTCAGTTGGAAGGTATAACTATAGTCAGTTAGAAGGTATATCTATAGTCAGTTGGAAGGTATATCTATAGTCAGTTAGAAGGTATATCTATAGTAAGTTAGAAGGTATATCTATAGTCAGTTAGAAGGTATATCCATAGTCAGTTGGAAGGTATATCCATAGTCAGTTAGAAGGTATATCTATAGTCAGTTAGAAGGTATATCTATAGTCAGTTGGAAGGTATATCTATAGTCAGTTAGAAGGTATATCTATAGTAAGTTAGAAGGTATATCTATAGTCAGTTAGAAGGTATATCCATAGTCAGTTGGAAGGTATATCCATAGTCAGTTGGAAGGTATATCTATAGTCAGTTGGAAGGTATATCTATAGTCAGTTGGAAGGTATATCTATAGTCAGTTAGAAGGTATATCTATAGTCAGTTAGAAGGTATATCTATAGTCAGTTAGAAGGTATATCTATAGTCAGTTAAAAGGTATATCCATAGTCAGTTGGAAGGTATATCTATAGTCAGTTGGAAGGTATATCTATAGTCAGTTAGAAGGTATATCTATAGTCAGTTGGAAGGTATATCTATAGTCAGTTAGAAGGTATATCCATAGTCAGTTAGAAGGTATATCTATAGTCAGTTAGAAGGTATATCTATAGTCAGTTAGAAGGTATATCCATAGTCAGTTGGAAGGTATATCTATAGTCAGTTAGAAGGTATATCTATAGTCAGTTAGAAGGTATATCTATAGTCAGTTAGAAGGTATATCTATAGTCAGTTAGAAGGTATATCCATAGTCAGTTAGAAGGTATATCTATAGTCAGTTAGAAGGTATATCTATAGTCAGTTGGAAGGTATATCCATAGTCATTTAGAAGGTATATCCATAGTCGGTAGACAATTCTTATGAAAAATGCATCCCTTACATCACTGAGCCATGCACAAGAAACTATTAAATCCAGTTTTTAGAAGTACCCCACAACCCCTTTCCACTACTTCCAGTTTGTGGTAGCACTGCACCCCCGTTTTGCGGGACTGAATAGATAACAGACAGGTTTGAAGCATAGACAGGTGTGCATGCAAAGCGAGAAGGGTGTAAAAGGCCTCGACTACATACAAAATCTCAGCAACTCATTTGCATCAATTGATATTCATCAGTAGGCCTATAAACCAATGAAGTTCTTGGTTAAATATGAAATAATGAACCAGGCAACAAATCACCTGAAAGAAAAGGTATTCCTAAATAAGTATTAACATGAATTAAAAACCTAACTTTATTGCTTTGATACATTTAAAAATATATATATTTTCACAATATCAAAAGTCAACAGTAAACCCTCAGAGATTCAATAGGTATCAGGTCATCAACGTAGAGAGCGAGAGATAAAAAAACACTTTAGTGTATAGCCTAGTGAATTAAAACCCTGATTCGCCGGCGTGCGTCACGCACCCCAGTGTGCGTTGCATATCCAATGAGGCTCCGGGTGGCTGCCCCACTGCAAATAAAGGGAGATAACGGGCGGTGAGTAGCGGCTGAAAACGTTTTATACGGACATGTTAGAGCAATGACTTTTGCGTAACCGCGTAAAATCTGGGACTAGACTCCCAGCACGAGGATGATATAGGGTTCTTACGGGAAGAGGAACAAGAAACGATTGCCACGGCCCAGTGGGGAAAAGAAAACGGCGAATCTGTTGAAGTTTAGAAAGAGAGTGAGCGACAGAGTGAGCAGGATTCTCAAAATTGAAAGCAATCCAAAAACATAGCTGCGGTGGAAGAGCGAGTGTACCCATTTGAAAGATGAGCTTGATGTCTGCCATAGACACCAGTGCCTCCGTGTACCAGCCTGCGCAGCTACTGAATTGGGTATATCTCTCTTTGCAAGACACTCACCAGACCAGCGCTTTTGACGCCTTTAGACCCGAACCCAACTCTTCCCACCCGGAGCTGAACTACTGCAAGACTCCTGCGGCAGACCTGAGCTCGTCCCTCAACTCCAACTATCTCAACAACTTTTTTCAGCTCCAGCGGAATGAGGTTAGAGACGGATCGTTCTGTCTGTAATTTTTTTCCCCTATTATGGAATTATATTACCATTATGTTATTGCCAACGTTAACTAAATTGAGTATATAGGCTACGATCTGTTTGTATTTGCATATATCCCATCGTATGTTGAGCGCTGTTTTGCAAAATGTTTGATGGTGTGTGTGTGTGCACAACATTGGGTATTCTGGTAGCCTACAAATAACCGCCATGGATATTTCGTATATCGACAATATAAAGACGTGCTCATTAACTTTTCAGACCTAATAGGGCAATATCTGATTCCAACATAGCCTATTCTAACAGCAAGAAAGTTTAGAGAATTCAACATGCACAAGTTTAGCATAACTGGTTTATATTGAGCAGAATTATTACTAGACTATGGCAGGTAGACCTAATTGATTAGTGGGCAAAATAACACAGACACTGGACAGAGAAACTCTGCCTAGAATGCCAGCATCCCAGAGTCGGCCTCTTCACTGTTGACTTTTAGACTGGTGTTTTGTGGGTACTATTTAATGAAGCTGCCAGTTGAGGACTTGTTAGGCGTCTGTTTCTTGCCCAGTTGTGCACCGGGGCCTCCCACTCCTCTTGCTAGTCTGGTTAGAGCCAGTTTGCGCTGTTCTGTGAAGGGAGTAGTACACAGCGTTGTACGAGATCTTCAGTTTCTTGGAAATTTCTCCCATGGAATAGCCTTCATTTCTCAGAACAAGAATAGACTGACGAGTTTCAGAAGAAAGTTCTTTGTTTCTGGCCATTTTGAGCCTGTAATCGAACCCACAAATGCTGATGCTCCAGATACTCAACTAGTCTAAAGAAGGCCAGTTTTATTGCTTCTTTAATCAGCACCACAGTTTTCAGCTGTGCTAACATAATTGCAAAAGGGTTTTCTAATAATCAATTAGTCTTTTGAAATGATGAACTTGGATTGGCTAACACAACGTGCCATTGGAACACAGGAGTGATGGTTGCTGATAATGGGCCTCTGTGTAATCCTATGTCGATATTCCGTTAAAAAAATATCAGTTTCCAACTACAGTAGTAATTTACAACATTAACAATATATACACTGTATTTCTGATCAATTTGATGTTATTTTAATGGACAGAAAAATGTGCTTTTCTTTCAAAAACAAGGACATTTCTATGTGACCCCAAACTTTTGAATGGTAGTGTATATTTATAATAATTTTTTAATTGTCTGACTCTGTTTAGGCTGTCTCCAGCATGTAGGGGCAGGATGCATTAGGGTGAATATTTTCCTGGTATTTTACAAATGTTACATCCCGAGAATAAATCACTTTTCTCCCGGGTGTCCCGGTATTTCCCGCCAAAACCGGAAGTGTCATTCAAAAGCATTATAAAGCTTATAAATAGGCCTATGTCTGGATTTTACTAGAGCTTTTATCGAAGATTCAAGGCTGATGAAACTTTAGCCTGATTAAATACATTTTATGAGTCCTACATTAAAGACATTTAAAGAGCCCATGCCCAAAAAAATCACAAATTATTGTGTGGTTATCCAATACTGTACATTTACATTTACATTTAAGTCATTTAGCAGACGCTCTTATCCAGAGCTTATACTGTATTATATGGACTGGAATTATGCATCCCGTTCAAACCATGATAAAGCAGGGAGAGAACATGCGATTCTGGTGCAGCACATGCGGCTTACAAAGTTACAATTATAGGCTAGCGAATTTGATTAAAAAAATTCATAAAATGTCCCCTAATGTTATTAGCCTACCTCCTCTTTCTCTGTCTAGTGTTGCTGATTCCTTCCTCGCTTTCAACAGTTAAATGAAATAAGTTTGGTTGTCCTTATCTTCATCATTCTAATTGCATACTTGAATAATATAAGACTAGAATGAGATGCAGAACGCTTTCTCTTCTTCGCAAGCCATGAATGGTTATGGGTCTGAATTAATGGCCTACCGCCATCGCACTACCCGTGAGTTCTATTGGCTGCTGTATTTAACATTAAACAAACAAGAGCTTGCCTCCCTCCTTGAACAGTCTATTGGTATAAGAAATGCTAAACAAAATAATGTCCAGCAAGCTATTCTAGTCTAGCTTTTCCTGCATGGGACTCCAAGAGCTAAGGATACTTTTTTACAGAGAGGCCAGCGGAGCACAGGTCGTGCATATTGCACAAGAGACAGAGGCTATAAGTTAGAAGCTTATTATGCATAACCCTTCATTCATTACCTAAATATGATTGAATTGAATTGAATGAATTGAATGTTATTACCTGAAAGAGGTAGGCTGAAAGAGGTAGGCTAGGACATCTACAGTGGCAAGAAAAAGTATGTGAACCCTTTGGAATTACCTGGATTTCTGCCTAAATTAGTCATCAAATTTGATCTGATATTCATCTTAGTCACAACAATAGACAAACACAGTGTGCTTAAACTAATAACACACAAATTATTGTATTATTGTATTTTTCAATATTGAATACATAATTTAAGTATTCACAGTGTAGGTTGTAAAAAGTATGTGTAAGGGCACAAGGCGAGACCCAGATGCAGACACAGGAGACAGATGATTAGAGTCCAATATGTTTATTAACAATCCAAAAGGGGAAGGCAAGAGAATGGTCGTGGACAGGCAAAAGGTCAAAACCAGTTCAGAAGTACAGAATGGCAGGCAGGCTCGAGGTCAGGGCAGGCAGAATGGTCAGACGGGAATGGAGTCCAGAAAACAGGCAAAGGTCAAAACCGGGAGGACTAGTAGAAGAGAATAGAAAAGCAGGAGCACGGGAAAAACCACGCTGGTTGACTTGAACATACAATAGAAACTGGCACAGAGAGACAGGAAACCCAGGGATAAATACACCAGGGAAAATAAGCCACACCTGGAGGGGGTGGAGACAATCACAAGGACAGGTGAAACCGATCAGGGTGTGACAGTATGTGAACCCCTAGGCTAATGACTTTTCCAGAAGCTAATTGGAGTCAGGAGTCAGCTAACATGGAGTCTAATCAATGAGACGAGTTTGGAGATCTTGGTTAGATCTGCCCTGCCCTATAAAATTTGAGTTTGCTATTCACAAGAAGCATTGCCTGATGTGAACCATGCCTCGAACAAAATAGATCTCAGGAGACATAAGATTAAGATTAATTGTTGACTTGCATAAATCTGGAAAGGGTTACAAAAGTATCTCTAAAAGCCTTGATGTTCATCAGTCCACGTTAAGACAAATTGTCTATAAATGGAGAAAGTTCAGCACTGTTGCTACTCTCCCTAGGAGTGGCCATCCTGCAAAGATGACTGCAAGAGCACAGCGTAGAATGCTCAATGAGGTTAAGAAGAATCCTAGAGTGTCAGCTAAAGACTTACAGAAATCTCTGGAACATACTAACATCTCTGTTGACGAGTCTACGATACGTAAAACACTAAACAAGAATGGTGTTCATGGGAGGACACCATGGAAGAAGCCATTACTGTCAAAAACAAACATTGCTGCACGTCTGAAGTTCTGAAAAGAGCACCTACATGTTCCACAGCGCTTCTGGCTAAATATTCTGTGGACAGATTAAACTAAAGTTGAGTTGTTTGGAAGGAACACACAACACTATGTGTGGAGAAAAAAAGGCACAGCACACCAACATCAAAACCTCATCCCAACTGTAAAGTATGGTGGAGGGAGCATCATGGTTTGGGGCTGCTCAGGGCCTGGACAGCTTGCTATTATCGACTGAAAAATGTATTCCCAAATTTATCAAGACATTTTGCAGGAGAATGTAAGGCTATCTGTCCGCCAATTGAAGCTCAACAGAAGTTGGGTGATGCAACAGGACAATGACCCGAGTGGCGCAGCGGTCTAAGGCACTGCATCTCAGTGCTAGAGGTGTCACTACAGACACCCTGGTTTGAATCCAGGCAGTTTCACAACCGGCTGTGATTGGAAGTCCCATAGGGTGGTGCGCAATTGGCCTAGCGTCGTCTGGGTTTGGCCAGTGTAGGCCGTCATTGTAAATAAGAATTTGTTCTTAACTGACTTACCTAGTTTAAAAAAAGTTTAAAAAATAGCTAACACCAAGTAAGTGTTTGCTAATATGCTAAGTAGCTCACAAGTAGTAAGAAGTTGCTAAAATGCTGAAGTTGTCTGTGATGAGATTCGAACACTCAACCTCTCATTGCAAGGGGTTGGTAAAAATGCTGTATCTGTGTTCACAAGAAATGGCATGATTATTTGGTCCCAGAAAAAGACCAGAAAAATGGGAGTCTCATTCAAGACCATGATTGTAACTAACTGACAAAAAGAGTTCAAAATGTCCAGTATTTTTGTGTTCATATTTCAGAAGATTCTTTAGACATACAGAATGGTGAAAATAGGCACGCTGAGGGGCCAATGGAGAGCAACTCTACAACTGATCACTAACCCAACAGGTTGACTAGAGAGCTGCTCTACAACTGATCACTAACCCAAACATGTTGAATAGAGAGCCACTCTACAACTGATCACTAACCAAACATGTTGACTAGAGAGCCACTCTACAACTGATCACTAACCCAAACAGGTTGACTAGAGAGCCACTCTACAACTGATCACTAACCAAACATGTTGACTAGAGAGCCACTCTACAACTGATCACTAACCCAACAGGTTGACTAGAGAGCCACTCTACAACTGATCACTAACCCAAACATGTTGACTAGAGAGCCACTCTACTACTGATCACTAACCCAACAGGTTGAATAGAGAGCCACTCTACAACTGATCACTAACCCAAACATGTTGACTAGAGAGCCACTCTACAACTGATCACTAACCAAACATGTTGACTAGAGAGCCACTCTACAACTGATCACTAACCCAACAGGTTGACTAGAGAGCCACTCTACAACTGATCACTAACCCAAACATGTTGACTAGAGAGCCACTCTACTACTGATCACTAACCCAACAGGTTGAATAGAGAGCTGCTCTACAACTGATCACTAACCAAACAGGTTGACTAGAGAGCCACTCTACAACTGATCACTAACCAAACATGTTGACTAGAGAGCCACTCTACAACTGATCACTAACCCAACAGGTTGACTAGAGAGCCACTCTACAACTGATCACTAACCCAAACATGTTGACTAGAGAGCCACTCTACTACTGATCACTAACCCAACAGGTTGAATAGAGAGCCACTCTACAACTGATCACTAACCCAAACATGTTGACTAGAGAGCCACTCTACTACTGATCACTAACCCAACAGGTTGAATAGAGAGCCACTCTACAACTGATCACTAACCCAAACATGTTGACTAGAGAGCCACTCTACAACTGATCACTAACCCAAACATGTTGACTAGAGAGCCACTCTACAACTGATCACTAACCCAAACAGGTTGACTAGAGAGCCACTCTACTACTGATCACTAACCAAACATGTTGACTAGAGAGCCACTCTACAACTGATCACTAACCCAACAGGTTGACTAGAGAGCTGCTCTACAACTGATCACTAACCCAAACATGTTGACTAGAGAGCCACTCTACAACTGATCACTAACCCAAACAGGTTGAATAGAGAGCTGCTCTACAACTGATCACTAACCCAAACAGGTTGACTAGAGAGCCACTCTACAACTGATCACTAACCCAAACAGGTTGACTAGAGAGCCACTCTACAACTGATCACTAACCCAAACAGGTTGACTAGAGAGCCACTCTACAACTGATCACTAACCAAACATGTTGACTAGAGAGCCACTCTACAACTGATCACTAACCCAAACATGTTGACTAGAGAGCCACTCTACAACTGATCACTAACCCAACAGGTTGAATAGAGAGCCACTCTACAACTGATCACTAACCCAACAGGTTGAATAGAGAGCCACTCTACAACTGATCACTAACCCAAACACGTCTCTAATAGATACAAAGACAAAATATATTACAACTTCCCCCGGTCTCTCCTTATTAATACCCACTTGGCACAGACATCAGTTCAATGTCTAGTATTGATTTACCTTTGGTTGAGTGGTCAACTAATGTGAATTCAACTTGAAAACAACCAAAAATGTCACCCTGTCATTGAATTTAGGTTAAAAAAGAGGAAATTCCCTTAAGTTGATGACTTTTTGCAAATCCAATATGTTTTTCACATTAATTCAACGTCATCGCATGACATTTTTAGGTTGAAATGATGTGGAAACAACGTTGAGTCAACCAGTGGGTGAGTGTGCTACTTTCAAACAACTTACCCCACTCTTCCCTAGCAGCAATTCAAGGAAATTCTGACGAGCGCAACAAAGTTTGAGGATATTTTTCAAGGAAAGTAAAGGACAGTAATGTTACAAGTAAAGTAGGAAAGCCCAGCTTTCAATAGGCGATATGAAAGGAGTGTGGCTATTTGGCCTGGAGAAGTGGTTTTATGCGCTGACAATGGGAGCTGATAATTATTAATTTGTTACTCCACTGGTTTGGGCTGGTAAGAAGTTACGAGTCCTCATTTTCTGAGACCGAGTCAAGGCTGAGTAAAAATGTATCTGACACCCAGACAAGACTGAGACACTCAATATGTGGTCTCGAGACTGACTAGTCTCGAGTATTACAACACTGGGGTAACCTCCCACTGGGCACAGATGTCAATTCAACGTCTATTCCACATTGGTTCAACATAAATGATTTCACGTGAGATTTCACATGAGAAATTATGATAAAAACGTGTTTTCACATGTGTAGTTTCATGTTATCACGTATTGCTTTATATGCTGTCACATGTTATCACATTAACTTCACGTACTGTAAGATCAAATGTGATCACATGAAAACGTGTTTTTGGAACAATTCACTTGTGCTTACATGTGAAATTCATGTGGTTTTTCCATAAGGAGTGGAATATTGGCACAAATCTGGTCTGGATTCCAGGCTAGTGAACCTGCTCAGTATTGAATATTGCACAAGAGACCGTATTGCTCCTGATCTCCTTGCTTGCATTCCAGTGGTAGGCAACTCTAATAACTTAAAGCGGCAATCACCAATATTGAGATAATAACAATAGAAACTCCCTGATCATGTTTGGGTAAAAAGCTGAGGGGTGGGGCTGGAGAAATGAAACCACTCTCAAATCATAGACAGAACTATATGGGTACAGACCATCCATGATATCAAAATGATAGTTTGAGCAATGTTTTGAGGCTATATGTTTTTATTTACTTTGTTTACAAACATTGGCATAAAGCAACCTTCTCTTTTGGGTTCTGATGGAGTATGACAGTTGAACTAAGCTCATGAGACATTTATAAGTTATATTTTTCAAGAATCAATGGGTACATATCATTAATTTATTATGTCGTTAAGTCCAACAGTGGATGTAGGAACTGCTGATTGCCCCTTTAACCTACAGTTGAAGTCGGACGTTTACATACACCTTAGCCAAATACATCTAAACTCAGTTTTTCACAATTTCTGACATTTAATCCTAGTAAAAATGCCCTGTCTTAGGTCAGTTAGGATCACCACTTTATTTTAAGAATGTGAAATGTCAGAATAATAGTAGAGAGAATGATTTATTTCAGCTTTTATTTCTTTCATCACATTCCTGTGGGTCAGAAGTTTACATACACCCAAATTAGTATTTGGTAGCATTGCCTTGAAATTGTTTAACTTGGATCAAACGTTTTGGGGAGCCTTCCACAAGCTTCCCACAATAAATTGGGTGAATTTTGGCCCATTCCTCCTGACAGAGCTGGTGTAACTGAGTCAGGTTTGTAGGCCCCCATGCTCGCACACACTTTTTCAGTTCTGCCCACAAATTTTCTATGGTATTGAGGTCAGGGCTTTGTGATGGCCACTCCAATACCTTGACTTTGTTGTCCTTAAGCCATTTTGCCACAACTTTGAAAGAATGCTTGGGGTCATTGTCCATTTGGAAGACCCATTTTCCTCCAAACATAACGATGGTCATTATGGCTAAACAGTTCTATTTTTGTTTCATCAGACCAGAGGACATTTCTCCAAAAAGTACGATCTTTGTCCCCATGTGCAGTTGCAAACTGTAGTCTGGCTTTTTTTATGGCGGTTTTGGGGCAGTGGCTTCTTCCTTGCTGAGCGGCCTTTCATGTAATGTCGATATAAGACTCGTTTTACTGTGGATATAGATACTTTTGTACCTGTTTCCTCCAGCATCTTCACAAGGTCCTTTGCTGCTGTTCTGGGATTGATTGGCACTTTTCGCGCTAAAGTACGTTAATCTCTAGGTGACAGAACGTGTCTCCTTCCTGAGTGGTATGATGGCTGCGTGGTCCCATGGTGTGAATACTTGCGTACTATTGTTTGTACAGATGAATGTGGTACCTTCAGGTGTTTGAAAATTGCTCCCAAGGATGAATCAGACTTGTGGAGGTCTACAATTTTTTTCTGAGGTCTTGGCTGATTTCTTATGATTTTCCCATGATGTCAAGCAAAGAAGCACTGAGTTTGAAGGTAGGCCTTGAAATACATCCACAGGTACACCTCCAATTGACTCAAATGATGTCAATTAGGCTATCAGAAGCTTCTAAAGCCATGACATAATTTTCTGGAATTTTCTAAGCTGTTTAAAGGCACAGTCAACTTAGTGTATGTAAACTTCTGACTTACTGGAATTGTGATACAGTGAAATAATCTGTCTGTAAACAATTGTTGGAAAAATTCCTTGTTTTCATGCACAAAGTAGATGTCCTAACCGACTTGCCAAAACTATAGTTTGTTGACAAGAAATTTGTGGAGTAGTTGAAAAACAAGTTTTAATGATTCCAACCAAAGTGTATGTAAACTTCCTACTTCGGCTGTATTTGTATTGGAGAAATAGAGTACATCAGATTAAATTAAGTCAATGGTTGTGTGCAAAATCGTTCTTGTCTACTATGAGCTCTGTTCAAAAGTAGTGCACTATATAGTGAATAGGATGCCATTCGAGACACGACCTAACGGAGACACGACCTAACGGAGACACGACCTAACGGAGACACGACCTAACGGAGACACGACCTAACGGAGACACAACCTAAGAGACGTTATTTTTGGAGTTGCTATTTGGGAATGTAACTACTCACGGACATGTACAGTATGTGCCCAGACACACAAACCCACACACATGTGTACTTGTGTGCATGAAAGCATGCACATGCACGCACACACACATGTGCGCTTACACACACACACCATTAGCAGTTGTCTGTGAAGTCTCTTTCCTTTGGGAAGACAGCTGGATTTACAGCCTAGGGTGAGAGTGGGGCTCTATGGTCATGATGACTTTATATAGTGGCTAATGTACTGTATGGTTTACCTTATATTGATTTGATAGTAAGGTTTGATTTGATATCAGGGCACAGATAGGGCTGTCAGCTGGTGATTGTCAAGCAAATATCTGTTGGTGTAACGGCAGCCTTCCTTCTCTTCATCTGAAGAGGAGGTGTAGCAGGGATCGGACCAAGACGCAGCGTAGTTAGTGTCCATCATGTTTTAATAAAGACGAATAAACGTGAACACTTACAAAATTACAAAATAACAAATGTGGCAAAACCGATACAGTCCTATCTGGTGCAATGAACACAAAGACAGAACACAACCACCCACAAAACCCAACACAAAACAGGCTACCTTAATATGGCTCCCAATCAGAGACAAACGACTAACACCTGCCTCTGATTGGGAACCATATTAGGCCAAACACAGAAACAGGAAAATTAGACACACAACATAGAATGCCCACCCAGCTCACGTCCTGACCAACACTAAAGCAAGGAAAACACACAAGAACTATGGTCAGAATGTGACAGTCGGCCTCACAGTAATCGACCGTTAATTAACACAAACACATTTAGCATCTCCTGGCTTCCACACACAGCCTACAAGCCATTTTAAAAAGTCTATGGAATCCATGTAATATAGCCTACACTTATCAATAAATCCATTATTTAGTTTGGACAGGTCTAAAGAAACATGATATGAAGAAAATGTAGCCTATTTCAGAAGAAAAGAATAGCAGACTCTGAGTTGTCCTGATGTGGCTATGCCAAACACAAATTTATTTAGCAGACAAGATTTGCTTATAATTCCGTGGCATTATTTGATGTTATTTTATAGTATAAAGAATACAATTGAACAAAGTAAAAAAATATAAATGCGGCTATTCTGGGTTGAGCGCTTAACAAAGAAATAGATACACCTATATGCTTAATTTAGAGTTATTCATGTAACTTGTTCTACTAATGCTGGGCTGTATGTTTAGATTTTTAATACATTGTAATGCTGCATGATGAGACTCTAATGATGATTTGAAAAAAGTCGCTTGAAAGGTATGAGCTATGCTTTGTTTTTTGCGCAGGCTGTTCACACTGCAATAGTCTCTCATTCACAACTTGATAATGTCTCAAATTTCACAGCCGCATCCGCTTTGTGGCCGTAATGCACCCTAAACAAATCATTTTTGGCCCGGAGTGCTGCGTTGTGCCCTCTCCCTGAGTGTGCTGCTCACAAGGCTCTCACTCACACGGCTCTCCGTCACGTGATTGGTTCTTTCTCACAGGCAACAAGTGAAGACAGACACATCGGGGATGCAACTGCGCGCGTCCTTATCCAATTCTAAGGCACATATTGCAGATGTTAGAAGAACTGCCCACATTTGTCTACTTTTCATCAGCCAACAAGATGAGTATGCCTCGCGAACAGCAAAATCACCATCCTATGTCAATCTACTATCCCACATAGTACAAAAGTCGACCTATTCTATTCTGTGCGAGAAATAAATATTCCAAACATAGTCTGGGACAGTTGTGGGATGCTATAGATCCCAAATAAATACAACCACTAGCATCAAAAAAACTTTTTTACACAATGTGGCTGATGCAACAGATCAGAATGTTTAGATTGAAATGTGATAAACTATTAGGCTATTTCTTCACATTATAAGCGCAGCAATGCACACATGGTAGTAGTGTCACGTCCTGACCATAGTGCTTATGTGTTTTGCTTGTTTTAGTGTTGGTCAGGACGTGAGCTGGGTGGGCATTCGATGTTGTGTGTCTAGTTTGTCTGTTTCTGTGTTCAGCCTAATATGGTTCTCAATCAGAGGCAGCTGTCAATCGTTATCCCTGATTGAGAATCATATATAGGTGGCTTGTTTTGTGTTGGGATTTTGTGGGTGGTTGTTTCCTGTGTCAGTGTTTGTACCACACGGGACTGTGACGGTTAGTTTGTTTTGTTATTTTGTAATTGTATATTGTTTTCATGTTATTAAATCATGGAAACTTACCACGCTGTACATTGGTCCTCCGATCCTTCTCGCCTCTCCTCGTCCGACGAGGAGGACGAAATAGACTGCCGTTACAAGTAGGCTATAAACGCAAATGTTCCATTAGCAGAAACACCAATATCAAAAGTGACCGCAAATGAAATTATGCATGTAATGCTTTTATTATAAAGGTGCATTTTTAGGGTGAAAATGATCTTCCCCAAACTTGAATCTCACATACTGCTTATGTCTGCCAGTTAGGCTCTACAACCCTTGTAATGTGCTTAATTTTAAGAAGTTATTTGGCCACTTTAGTTGTGATACAAACCTTATTAAAACATTTAGGGCTATGGGCTAGGCTACATGAGGTGTGCGACTGTGATTCGAACAAGTGCTGGGCATCATTCATCATTGATAATATGTAATTCACAAGTGATATGCTAATATTGTCACCCATCAGACTATCCTTGATTTAATATTTTCTTTACATATTCTAAATAATGTATGTGTGACATTTGTTTTAATTTAGAATGGATCATTATCATGCACCTGTATCGAAACAGGGGCAGCGGGAAACAATACATGTCATCTATGCACTATTAACTGGGTGGTTCGAGCCCTGAATGCTGATTGGCTGACAGCCGTGGTATATCAGACCGTATACGCGGATAACCAGTTTATAATAGCAATAAGGCACCTCGGGGGTTTGTGATATATAGCCAATATACCACGGCTTAGGGCTGTATCCAGGCACTCCACGTTGCGTCGGGAAATCAGAACAGCCCTTACCACACCCCCTCGGGCCTTATTGCTTAAAAATAGCGAATGGAAGACGCTTTTTCCTGTGGTTTATTTTCATGCCAGCCAGGAAGGCTATACTCTTGTTGTAAAGAGAAGCAATGTGCTTAACATTAGGAAAGTTGAGAAATAAATATAGTAGGCCTAGCCTACAGAAAGCTGATGGGATCCTCCTCTTTTTATTAGCAGCCGTCACTCTGTTTTCTCCCGCAATTACATAACCTATAGAAATGTTGCGCAACATGAGCTCATGGGCTCTCAGGAAGTGTTTGATTAGAAGGACAATAGAGTGCTGAGTACCCGGCAGTTAGCAAGTTTGGTGGCTACTAATGACCAGCAGCAGCATCTGAGCTTGGAGAAGCCTAGTTACCGAGACTAAACGTGTGGAATTTGACTGCCTTCATGACTTGTGAAGGCCGGTGTGGCGGTAATACAGTCAGCGCAACAGCCCTAGGCACAGAAAGCTGTATATAAAATGTACACTATCTATAGTATTCTAAGTCTATAGTAGAGCTGGGCGATATGGGCAAAAATCCATATTGTGATAAATTGCCTGAATTGATGCGATAACGAAAAGTGGAAAGTTTATAACATTAATGGGGAGCAGAGTTTTGTTTTATTATCCTTTAAACTACTACTCCTAGTTTGGTTGTTGTAGAAATCAATTATCCCCATTAACATTCACCCATATTAGCAAACTTATTTCATTTCAAACACATTTCTCTAGTACAGGCTACATATCGTAATGAACGATATCAGCAAAATGCCTGCGATAAGTGATCGTATGGTCGGTGTGGATCATTTTTGGTTTATCGTCCCAGCTCTACTGTATAGAAGGGTTTGGCCCAGTGGATCAAATTAATGACAGATGGAAAGCCATGGAAAACGGAAAGAAAGCGTATATTTGATTTATCCAGGGTAGAATCTAGTAAATGAACACGTACACACACACACACACACACACACACACACACACACACACACACACACACACACACACACACACACACACACACACACACACACACGCTGGAGCTGTTTAGAGTTGAGCTGCCTCCAGGGTTGGTTAGGTAAAGGCTTCGACCGTCCTCTACTACACTCTGTGTTGCCAAGTGTAAGATTTCAGCGCTATGCAACATTAGACATCAACAATAACATACGTTCCCTAAGCATGGCTGTATCCCAAGGAGAGATATCATTCACAGAGACTACAGTAACTTTCCATTACTCTGACATTGTTAGCCTATAGCTTGGATTTCTGCCATGTCTCAGTTTTGTGGACTGTTAGGGCTATACAGTGTACATCGTAACTAGGACCAGGAGTTTTTCTTGAGAAAAACGTTGGGCCCTATTACTGGGGTCATGTCACATTCAGGGAAAACCCCTGGCCCTCCCCACAACCAGAGTTTGAACCAACATATCTGATTCGTTGATTGTATTTCAAATAGAGGAAATAGTGAATGAAAATGGTTTTAAAAAGTAATTCTGTCCTTCTCCTTCACTTTGCTCATGGAACATTTACATTCAGAGTGCATTTAGCAGACACACTGGATCGTACCAATCTCACGCAACACTGACTGGCACGACTTCTCAGAATGAGCTACAAACCATCCCCATGGCCGTAATACTTCAAACAGATCACCATGTATTTACACTGATGCTGTTGTTTCACAGGCCTGTGTGAGACTGCGACCATAATAGCCTGGTCCCAGATCTGTTTGTGGTGTCTTGCCAACTCCTATATAGTCATTGTCACATAAGACAGCACAAACAGATCTGGGACCAGGCTATGAACATGCCTCTCTCTTTCTCTCTTTCTCTGTCTCTCTCTTTCTCTGTCTCTCTCTTTCTCTGTCTCTCTGTCTCTTTCTCTGTCTCTCTGTCTCTTTCTCTGTCTCTCTGTCTCTTTCTCTGTCTCTTTCTCTGTCTCTCTGTCTCTTTCTCTGTCTCCCTCTCGACATCCCCAGTACTTTTCCAGTTCATAAGTTACAGCTGGGCCGAGCGCCAGATGTGCTGAATTTAATGAGAGAAATGATCGAAGATCTTTTTTTTCTGCGTAAGAGAAAAGACGAAGGGCGTAGGACAGTCAACGGAAATTGGTGATTAAACTCAACAGCATAGCAAACGCAAAATAATCTATAGCAGTTTTTGTATGTGTTATTGTTTCATTAGTGGTATGATTTATCGAACTAGTCTGTAAGCATGATAGAGGAGAGTTGCAGGTGCTTTTCGGCGCTCTGCCACAAAAGCAATGAGGGAGTTACAATTCTTTCAAATTCCTTCAGCAGACAGTAAGAAGAGCAGACGGCACTTCAACCTGTGAACTAAGTTTCCACAAGAAAGACATGTTTTTGCCATGTTTTTACCCTGGGTAATATTCCAACTGTGTTTTTACCCTGGGTAATATTCCAACTGTGTTTTTACCCTGGGTAATATTCCAACTGTGTTTTTACCCTGGGTAATATTCCAACTGTGTTTTTACCCTGGGTAATATTCCAACTGTGTTTTTACCCTGGGTAATATTCCAACTGTGTTTTTACCCTGGGTAATATTCCAACTGTGTTTTTACCCTGGGTAATATTCCAACTGTGTTTTTACCCTGGGTAATATTCCAACTGTGTTTTTACCCTGGGTAATATTCCAACTGTGTTTTTACCCTGGGTAATATTCCAACTGTGTTTTTACCCTGGGTAATATTCCAACTGTGTTTTCTCATCTCTCCCTGTTCCAGGCGTTGAATAACAGCGTGTATAAGAATGTCTCGCCATACGGCTCACTCAACAACATCGTTGATGGACTCAACACCCTGACAGACCACTTCTCCGACCTTTCCCTCTCCTCAGAGTCCCGCAAGCCAAGTAAGAGACCCCCGCCCAACTACCTGTGCCACCTCTGCTTCAACAAGGGCCACTACATCAAAGACTGCCCCCAGGTAGGACACATGCTGAGACAGTCCTTATTCTTTTATGTGTTGTTTTTTTTAATTTGTTTGTTTGTTTATTTGTTCGTTCATCCATCCATTCATTCATTCATCCATCTATCCATCCATCTATCCATTCATGTTTTTTTTGTTCTACCTCTAATTCTATTGGTTCACTGTCTTTCGATTCCAAAATGCTACTGGCTGCCATCGAGAGCCAAAATGGCGTCTGAGTCATGTGATCATATTTCCAGCCAATTATGTCCTTTTGAAATTGGCCAATGGCTGTGTGGCAGTGGCATCTGTGTGGCTGTGCCCTGACCTAGTTGTCAGACAGACAAGTCTCTGTCCTCTGTGGTCATGAGTGTGTTAATTGGGCAGACAGACGGACTACCGAACGTCACTATGAGAGAGGAGTAATAGGATGAAGTTGACCCTAGTTGCTGATCTTTGGTTGGTTTAAGATTTTCTCCACTAATGGTTAACGTTAGGATTGGGGGAGTGGAAGTTGATCCTAGATCTGTACCTAGAGGAAACTTCACTCTAAGAATATGGAACCAGCGATATACGAATCACATTTTCATCATCAGTAGATTTAATTTTATCATTAGCCAGGAAATTTCATTTGTTTTAAACAAACACAGTAGGATACATACATTTCTTTCTGTGAGGCAAATGGACGTAACCATGGCGAATCAGCATCAAGTGCCAGCTGGGAGGTTCCATGGGTACCAGAGTGTGACCAATGGGGTCCAAGCTGAGCTCTCTTCTGCTTAACAGAATCGTTACAGGACTCTATGGTACTGATGGTACACATCTAGACATATAAATAGAATGAGTAGAATATGCTTTGGAACCTCTCACATTGGCAATTTGACTGGTAGACTTATTCTAGAATTGTGGATCTACCCACCTATTGATTGGATGATGTATGTATGGGAGACATCACATTATGTTTTGTAGTAACCAAAACAATCACATATTAGGATTGCCTACTTCTAGTAATGATAAATGTGTAGATGCACCTTAAAACACAGTAGAATCAATGCACATCGATATGTTGCAAGCATTGCATTATTGACATCACGCTGTATTATGTGCACTGCCATGCTGTAAAATGTCACAATAGCACAACTGAAACAGCATTCGGAGAGATTATGAAGCACAAAATGACTATTGTGGTTTTCACATACAGGCACTTTGAGGAACGTTCTGTCTCTTTTGCCTTGTAAAAGCAAACTTCATGGTCTGAGTTTATGTTTGAAAATGAAATATCTGATTTCGAAACAGGGACAATGACAGTTTTTCTCAGAATTCTGTTGTGGAGAAGTTGTTAGATAAGCCTATGGTGATGCCAGATATTCTCTTCTCTCTCTCTCTCTCTTGCTCTTTCTCTGTCTCTCTCTGTTTATCATGTGTGTGTATTTTGTAGAGCTTGCTGGTTAAGACCTGACAGAGTCAACACTAATCCTGTCTTTGTATTGTGTTCATGTTGTAAATCCGTGCTTGATAGTAATCACTGTGTATTTAAACCATTGAACCGGTCAGTTGCAGGGCAGCATTTACAGTGTAGTTTAGAGAGTCAGTGGAAATGTTATTACCACCTAACCCTCTCGAAAATATACCGCTACGAAACCAGTCTAGACTTCATGGGCATAACTGAAATGTGTGTGTGTGCATGCGTGTGTGCGCGCACGCACGTACGCGTCGGCGTAACTCAAATCACAGCGAATTTGTCGGGGCTCCCCAACTGTTCGTTAAACTGCAAAACGGATACACAGAAAACACCAGATCTCCAGCGTGTTTCACCCACACCTGCATCACATACATGACATACATGGAAGACACTCCAAATGAGTGCAGACCTGGGCCAGATACAATGCATATGTCCAATACTTGAAATTATTTGAGGGGTGCTTGATTTACAGTAGCTTGGAGTTTGCACTTTGTGCACTATTCCGTTGATTCCATTGTACTAGGTGAACTACATCAAGTACAGGCCAAGTATTAGAAATGATTTGAGCTTGATTTAGCTTGGAAACTAGATCAAGCGCAGCTCAAGTATTTGAAAGTATTTGAGGAGTGCTTTATGTAGAATGTCGTTTGAACTTTGAGGACTACTCCATTGGTTCCATTGTACCAAGTGAACTAAATCATAATTTGATGAACTAAATTGAATGATATGTTTATGAATCAACCATAGCTCAAGTTTTTGAAAGTATTGGACAGACGTACTGTATATATTTGACCCAGGTCTGAATGAGTGTGATGTTCTTCAAGCGGACGTCCCTAAGGTGCAGGACTTCACAGGCCTCCATTTGCTGGGTTTGTGATGCTTTACAGTAATGTTCTGTTAAACCAAAGTTTCTATGGAAATTAAGGTAACAGACTGTACTTATTTTTATAGTAACTTACAGGTAACTGGCTGCCAGTAAGTTACCGTAAAAACAACATGTTTTTTTTACAGTGTACTCTCCATCTCCCAATACTCTTCTACCCCCCCGTGTAATAGTCCCCAGTTCTTTCCAGCTTAGTCTGTGATGTTAACGCTTCCCTCCCTCTATCCTCCTAGGTACAGTGTTGTAGTCACTTCCAGGGGGCTTTTTTCTTCCTCTCCCCCCTCATTCTCCATCAGTCCTCCGTAGTTACTGAGGAGCTGGAGGGGTTAGTATGCAGTGGTACTACAAGGATATTCCTCTCCTCTCTGTCCTTGTATCCTTCTCTGGTATGACTAAAGAGGAAACGCTGGTGGCAGTGTCATAGGACTGGTCCTCTGGGAGCTCTCTGCTCTCCTCTCTCCTCTCCTCTTCTCTCTCCTCTCCTCTCTTCCTGTCTGCCTGCCATCATAGGGCGACCGAGGTGTTATGTAAACAGGCTTTTATTTGGAGAACGAGGTCGCTCCCCCAGTTCTGACTAGAATGTCCTGTTCATTGGGGCCTGGCGGCCTGGCTGCCCCCCTGGCGCACAGCCAAAATGTCTTCCACTTTCGTTCATGATTTGTTTGGTGGCCTCAATCGCGAGGTCCGCCTCTGATGTTTCCCTAATGAAAATTATCCATTGATTGACGTCCACTTGCCATGTTTCCCCCTGTACAGGGATTAACACATGGAATATTTGCTGTAATTTGATGTGTGTGGGGAGGGGGGGTCACTGAGTCACTCCCTCATCCAGTGTCCATCTCCCCTCTTCCCCCTATCCCCTTCTCCCCTCTCCTGGCCAATGACCTCAAGCTGCCCTGCTCTACACACTGACATCAGCCCACTCCTACACCCAGCATTCTCTTCTCATGACCAGCACTCTAGAATCTATCTCGTCTGGACAGAGAGGGCAAAGATTTTGGAAATATGGGCAATGCAGTGCTACTGTAAACTGTGAAATGGTTGACATCACATTTATAGTATTTGAGGTCAGTTAGTGTCAGGGTTTGGGGTTAATTCCATTCGAATCCAGTCAGTTCAGGAAATGATTAGTTGCAGTGGTGTAAAGTACTAAAGTATAAATACTTTAAAGTACTACTTAAGTCATTTTTTGAGGGTATCTGTACCTTACTATTTATATTTTTTACTTTTTTACTTTTACTTTAACTTTACTACATTCTCAAAGAAAATAATGTACTTTATACTCCATACATTTTCCCTGAAACCCAAAAGTACTTGTTACATTTTGAATGCTTAGCAGGACAGGAAAATGGTTGAATTCACACACTTACAGTATCAAAGAGAACATCCATGGTCATCCCTACTGCCTCACTAAACACAAATGCTTTGTTTGTAAAGGATGTCTGAGTGTTGGAGCTTGCCCCTGGCTATCCGTAAAAAAAATTATACAATAAAAAAATGGTGCTGTCTGGTTTGCTTAATATAAGGAATTTGAAATTATTTATACTTTTACTTTTTACACTTAAGTACATTTTAGCAATTACATTTACTTTTGATACTTAAGTATATTTAAAACCAAATACTTCTAGACTTTTACTCAAGTAGTATTTTACTGGTTGACTTTTACTTGAGTCCCTTTCTTTTAAGGTATCTTTACTTTTACTGAAATAGGACAATTGGGTACTTTCTCCACCACTGTATTTTATTAAGGATAGCTTTTTTTTAATGTAGCTTAACTTCTTCTAATGTGAAGTAATTGGTGGCTTGGTAGACTATATTTTCAGAGTAGCTTCCCTAACACTGGAAACAGCAACAGCGGAAGCTATATATACACACATTCCAGTTCCATAATCACTATTTGAACAAAAGGCATATTATCCCTGCTGGATAAAAAGAGCTCTGTTTGTCGGATCAATGAGCTTCATGTGTTTTTTGATCAACACTGACTCAGATGGTCGTCTTGGCCTTGTTCGTTCTCTGATATCTGACTCACTGGTCGGCTCTCATCCTAGTCAGAGCTAGATAGATAGAAACAGGCCTAGTTTCTTGGTTTGGTTTAGTTTATTAAGAGCCCCATTACTCACAACAATAGTAGCCTACATGGTATCTGTGTAACTTTTTCTAATGAAGTTGACCCTCTCAAGACCAAGTATCTATCATGCAGGTGAAGACGTCTCCAAACGTCATGGTATCTGTTCAACCTAATGTGGTGTGTTACCACATTGAGCATTACGTGCTATTCCTCACACCCTTGATGTTGACCATAGGTTTGACCTGAACTCACACCCTTGATGTTGACCATAGGTTTGACCTGAACTCACACCCTTGATGTTGACCATAGGTTTGACCTGAACTCACACCCTTGATGTTGACCATAGGTTTGACCTGAACTCACACCCTTGATGTTGACCATAGGTTTGACCTGAACTCACACCCTTGATGTTGACCATAGGTTTGACCTGAACTCACACCCTTGATGTTGACCATAGGTTTGACCTGAACTCACACCCTTGATGTTGACCATAGGTTTGACCTGAACTCACACCCTTGATGTTGACCATAGGTTTGACCTGAACTCACACCCTTGATGTTGACCATAGGTTTGACCTGAACTCACACCCTTGATGTTGACCATAGGTTTGACCTGAACTCACACCCTTGATGTTGACCATAGGTTTGACCTGAACTCACACCCTTGATGTTGACCATAGGTTTGACCTGAACTCACACATGCACGCACACCTCAGATGTCTTTGTTCTGTCTGTTATGGGAGTGATGATGATAGACATTTGTCATAGGGTTCTGCTGACTGCTCATGTTACCGTGTGTGTGAGTGTGTGGGTATGTGTGAGTGTGGGTGTATACCACTGTGAAGTGATC
Organism: Salvelinus alpinus; assembly: GCF_045679555.1. Classification (NCBI taxonomy): domain Eukaryota; kingdom Metazoa; phylum Chordata; class Actinopteri; order Salmoniformes; family Salmonidae; genus Salvelinus; species Salvelinus alpinus. The sequence continues at coordinate 26,573,439 of NC_092117.1, forward strand.
CTTGGCACACCAGAAGGCAAATGGCTGTTTAAATTGTCTTTAATGTGTAACTATAAAAATGTTTTGTTTTTCTTCTGGTGATGAACCTTTTAAAGACTCCAATGCTGTCACTACTGGCAGAGTAGTTTGTGCACAGTGGTGAACTCCTTCCTTGTGGTTGCGTAAACTTAACTAGAAAAACGTGGCCGTTGAATTGTAAAATGCTTCAATTACAGTTTTCTGCCATTCGACAAAGGAGCAAAAGCTCTGTCCAAAAACTCTTACCGTGGTGATTGTGTAAGCAGTTTTGTTTTAATGATTCTGTTTTCTGTTGTATTGGCTGGATGGAAGAGGTGACATCATCAAATACACATTATATGTGTGCAATTTGTGTTTTACTGTGTTGTGACATAATCGGTGCGAAACAATTAGTCCGGTCACACCCATTTTCCTAACGTGTGCATATCAGCACGTGTGTGGCACGTGTAGGTGCGCGTGTGCACATGCATGTGTGTGAGCGTGCATTCGTGTGTGTGTGTGTGGTTTCAGTCATAACGGTCTCAATTGAACCTGGGCTGTAGTTTCAATCCAGCTCAGCGCCTTTAGCTATTACCATAACCTCATATATCAACACAGTGCTGGTTCATTCTGGAGATTTGATGTTGTGTGTGTAACAGTATTGCTTCTGTCCCTCTCCTCACCCCAATCTGGGCTCGAACCAGAGACTCTCTGAACACATCAACAACTGCCTCCCACAAAGCATTGTTGCCTATCGCAAAAGTTGCGGTCATTGCAAAGCAAGGGAAAGAACAAATTCAAGGTCTCAGAGCGGGTGTCGTCACCAATTGAAATGCTACTAGTGCACACCGCTAACTAGCTAGCCATTTCACACATGTATCTCCGCACCAACCAGTGATCCGGCATCAATGCATCAATGTAACAGTGTTGCGTCCGTCTCTTTCTTCGCTCCAACCTGAGATTTCATCCTCAGACAATTGCTTTAATGTTTGGTGTAATTCTCTTATGCCACCATGATTGCGCAAAACACAGGCCCCTATGATTATGATGTATGGGCAATAGAGGAACACACAAGGGGATGTAGCTATATCGTTCTTTGCGACTTCAACCTCCCGACGTCTGCATTCGATTCATTTCTTTCCAACTCTCTCTTTCCCCTCCTTGCCTCCTTTTAACCTCACCCTTTCCCAATCCCCTCCAACTCACAAGGCAGGCAATACGCTTGACCTCATCTTTACTAGAGGCTGCAGGCCTACTAATCTCACTGCAACCCCCCTCCAGGTCTCTGCGGGTGATGTTCCTGTAGGATTGTATCCTAGTTGCATACTGTACTATATGTTTTCACGCTGGGAACTATAATGGTTGCATCCCAAATGGCACCATATCCCATACATAGTGCACTACTTTTGACCAGACCTATGGGCACCGGTCAAAAGTAGTGCACTATATAGAGAGTCATTCGGGACGCAGACAATGTTCTCCTTTTAGACACTCCTCTCCTCTGATTCACTGACCTGTACTTAAATATAATCATGTGTTTACATTCCCTTGTATTCCTGCCAGCTGTTTAGTGAGCTTAGCAGGCCATCCCTCTTTCACAACATCTCATTATCTCTCTCTCTCTTGTTTAATCTGTCTGTCTGTCTGTCTGTCTATGTCTATGTCTATGTCTCTGGATAGAAGTTTTGCTATGGGCAGACGTTTTGATATGAACAGACGTTTTGATATGGACAGACGTTTTGATATGGACAGACGTTTTGATATGGACAGACGTTTTGATATGGACAGTAGGGAAACATTGAATCTGCCTTCCTCAACAATACTGTAGCGAGAGATGAAGACAGACTTACGGTCATATTTTCTGTGGCAGTTTGAGATGTTTGATTCTGGTGGTGTGAAGCCATATAGAGTTTCTTTGTATCAGGCAGGGGATGGGGTGTAACATTGTCCCACCTATTCCCTATATACAGATGTAGGATCTTAATTTGAGCCAATTTGCTACAGCTGAAAATGATCCTGCAGCAACAGGAAATTTGATTTATTATGTGGATTATAATTAATGTACATTTTTGTAGGGTTAACATTTTTTTTTAGGGCAAATCAAGACTGAAATGTTAAGGTTGAAATAACAAACTTTGGAAGCCTTTTTAAAACATACCCTTTTAAAACATTTTAGAATATTCTCAGCAGCAAAAGAGTGATCAAGTTAAGATCCTACATCTGTAGTGCGCTACTTTCGACCAGACCCCTACGGGTGTCACGATCGTCTATAGTAGAGAGTGAGGACCAACATGCAGCGCGTGGAAAGTAAGTCATCTTCCTTTTATTTGAAGAGAACGAACACCAAACGAAACCACTTTACAAAATAACGAAACCACTTTACAAAATAACAAAACAGACGAACGTGAAGCTAAACATGAACTAGTGCCTACAAGCAACATAGAACATCGACATAGACAATACCCCACAAACAGCTAAAGCCTATGGTTACCTTAAATATGGCTCCCAATCAGAGACAACAATAACCAGCTGTCTCTAATTGAGAACCCATTCAGGCAACCATAGACTTCCCTAGACAACTACACACAACCATAGACACAGCTAGATACCTATACTAAACATAAACCCAACTACTCTAATAAACCCCCTAAACCTTACAACCACCCTAGACACTACAAAAACACATACACTCCCCATGTCACACCCTGACCTAACTAAAATAATAAATAAAACAAAGAATACTAAGGCCAGGGCGTGACAACGGGCCACTGTATAGGGACTTGTGTGCCATTTTGGACACACCCTGAGGGGAGATAGAGCGAGAAAACACACACAGTGAGAGCAACTTCGTCCTAAAGGAAATCAAAGTTAAAAGAATGATAAAAGTCAGGTTTCCTGCCTCCCTCCTGCTGGTTTGGGCTCTGCACAGGAATCCCACTCTTCCTCTGTCTGTGTCTGTGTGTCCATGTGCATGCATGCATGTGCCTCCCAGTGTTGTTCTGGGTTTTGCTAAGACAAAAGTCAGTCTGTCCACTTCCTGTTGTTGTAACCATGACTCCTGACCCACTTCTGTCTGTGGCAGGGGGCTCTTATGTCATCAAACGGGGACAATGGCAGGTAAACTCGTCGCTGCTTAACAGTCTGGCTCTATCTCAATCAGTCTTTCCGCGATTCCTTACATCGTATCTCCTCTTTCTTAACCATATTGTGAATTATGTTTGGTTCTCTGAAAATAGTCAAACTTAACTTTTCACTCACTCTGTGCTCTGATTTAGTTTTCACGCTCACGTCAGCCCCAAGCCATGGCATGTATCTGGAGTCTCTCCGTAGTGGAGAGAGGAGAGGCTATATATCCCTTTCAATCTGTTCTGCAATGTATTCTCCCAAAAGACATCCTGATGATGTTTAAAGGAAATTATGTATTAACCCAAGATAATAATTTTTCCATTAACTTTTATTTGGATATAAACTTTCATATACTGTACTGTAGTCAATCCCAAGCCCGCTCTCAGTCGTTATACTAGGATGTGTCCCAAAGGGTACCTTATTCCCCATATAGTGCCCTACTTTTAACCAGGGCCCATAGGGAATAGGGTGCCATTCGGTTTGCAAGCCTAAGCCTATAGTAACAGAAGAGTGGAGAGGGCAGGAGTTAACACAGGGGAATAAACAGTAGGGTAGAGGTGGGTCAGTACCTCCTCTTATATCCTTATGTAATCAGCTGATGAAAGGAACAAGCTTTTCTCTTAGTGTGTCTTATAACGAGACTTTATACACAATATCTAATTCTCGCTCTTTTTTCACTCTGTCTGTCTGTCTCTCTCTGTCTGTCTCTCTCTGTCTCTCTCTCTCTCTCTCTCTCTCTCTCTCTCGTTCTCTCTCTCTCGTTCTCTCTCTCTCGTTCTCTCTCTCTCTCTCTCTCTCGTTCTTTCTCTCTCTCGTTCTTTCTCTCTCTCTCTCTCTCTCTCTCGTCTCTTTCTCTCTCTCTCTCTCTCTCTCTCTCTCTCTCTCTCTCTGGTTCACATACCTCAGACAGACCTATTTCTCTGTTGCTTGTGTTTTCTCAAAGGAGAGGAATTTGATATTGTTTGTGTTTTTTTAAGTAGAATGTGTTCTCAATAACCTACCATTTAATAATAGGCTAATATGAAGTTATCAACAGGGGATCTTGTTACAGTATTCTACATTCATAGGCAAACAATATACCTTTCACTAATAGGACACTTAACATAGGAATAGAACTTTTTAGACCACAGTGAAGCTGAAGTCTCATGTAACAGATTTAGACTACATCCTTTAGACCACGTTATGGAGCGTTCATGCAGGCTCAGCATACTGACAGCCAAATATACTGTATATATTGTCAAATATGTATTTATGATTGGCTTTTTCAAGTCCACATCATTGATCTCTGATGGAAGACTAGACAACATCAGATGTTTTTCTGGACTTGGCCGTGGCATGTTAATGTATAGGCTTAGCATACCAGAGAAAAGCAAGGTTGAAGGTCAGGGGTCAGGTGATAAAAGCAACCTGATGTCCTGTCAGTAGGAGCAGGTCACTGATAGCACCTCTTTAAATTGATGTTGATTTACTGTAGAGCAACTTTTATTTGGGATGAACTATCTCTTTAATGCCTTGATGTCTTAATGTATAACCTCTTGACTTCTTGATCACACAACATATTGAAGATTAAATTGGCAACACGCTTACTACATGCTTACTACATGCTTAATACACGCTTACTACACGCTTACTACATGCTTACTATATGCTTACTACACACGTACTACATGCTTACTACACGGTTACTACACACTTACTACATGCTTGCTACATGCTTGCTACACACGTACTACACACTGCATGCTTACTACATGCTTACTACACACTTACTACATGCTTACTACATGCTTACTACATGCTTACTACACGCTTACTACATGCTTACTACATGCTTACTACACGCTTGCTACATGCTTACTACATGCTTACTACATGCTTACTACACGCTTACTACATGCTTACTACATGCTTGCTACACGCTTGCTACATGCTTACTACATGCTTACTACACGCTTACTACACGCTTACTACATGCTTACTACACGCTTGCTACATGCTTACTACATGCTTACTACACATTTACTACACACTTACTCTCTAAAAATAAAACCAGTCAGATGACTGCAGAAATCAGACCTTCAGAGAGATGAGCAGTGGTTTATCTCTCTGCTCTCCTCACAGTGACTCCTAACCACATCTGAATGAATGGCAGTGATCTCTCTCTCAGACAGAAAGACAGACAGACAGTGAAGCAGCCCTGGTACTGTGGTGGGTGTCAGGGAGCAGTGACTGACACTGAAGGCTTTGTATTGGGGGTGAATGGGCACCATTGGAGAAGGCCCTAGCTGTGACACACACACGTACACACACACACACACGTACACACACACGTACACACACACACATCTACAGATGGGAATGTTTTGTGGTGATTAAGGCTCCTATTGTGTGTCTGTAGGATATCCAGACAGAGAGGTCAGGAGGCAACCTATATTGATTGCGTCCCAAATGGAACCCTATACCCTACATAATGCACTACTTTTGACGGCCCATAGGTTCACTCAGTAGGGTGCTTTCTGCTACTCAGTGGAACAACAGAGTATTGATGTGTGTGTGTGTGTATGTGTGTGTGTCTGTGAGTCAGGGTTTTAATATAGATTTAGGATTCATATGCAATGTATTCTTCCTCTGTTTCCTAGCTGTGCCCCGCAACAAGTATAGTGGAGTGCATAAGAAGTAGTTTGAATTCAAAACAGATTGCCATCAACTATAATTTCCCCTTTTCTCTCTCTCTCTCTGTCTCTCTCTCTCTCTCTCTCTCTGTCTCTCTCTCTCTCTCTCTCTCTCTCTCTCTCTCTCTCTCTCTCTCTCTCTCTCTCTCTCTCTCTCTCTCTCTCTCTCTCTCTCTGTCTCTCTCTCTGTCTCTGTCTCTCTCTCTGTCTCTCTGTCTCTCTCTCTCTCTCTGTCTCTCTCTCTCTCTCTCTCTCTCTCTGTCTCTCTCTCTCTCTCTCTCTCTCTGTCTCTCTCTCTCTCTCTCTCTCTCTCTCAATTCAATACACTTTTTCGCTGAGGAAAGCCAGAGCAAAATCCTAGGTGCCATTGCCTGCTGTTGTACCCTTGAGCAAGACACTTAACCCCTCAAAAATAACAGCTCCCCTGGTGCCCAGTATGTGTGTGTGACTTTCGGAGGGTTTTAAAATCGGAAGTCAAATTTCGGTTGGACCTTGTGAGCAATTAACCAACAAAGTGATCTTAATTTATTAATCTTAACATACAATTTAGACATCTCTCTCTAAGTGTGGTAGGTTCAGGGAAGCGGTTGGGGTGGCGGGGGAGGTACAATGCACTCTGGGATTGTTTTTGACAGTATGACCCTTGATCTTCCTTTAAGTCGCTCAGAGGGCTCTGTCTCTGGCTGGGGCTCAAGCACAGACACTCACAGGTTCCTCAACACTAGAGAGAGACAGGATGGGGGGAGGAGAGAGAGAAATTGACATTTAATTGAGAGAAAGAGAAACACCATTGTAAATACAACCCATATTTATTTTCCCTTTTGTACTTTAACTATTGCACATAATTACAACACTGTATACTAGGAAAGTCAGTTAAGAACAAATTCTTATTTACAATGACGGCCTACCCCGGCGCCCCCCTGACTACCAATCACGGACGGATGTGATTCAGCCTGGATTTGAACCAGGGACTGTAGTGACGCCTCTTACACTGAGACGCAGTGCCTTAGACCGCTGCTCCACTCGGGAGCCCTTCACAATAGACATATTATGACATGTGAAATGTCTTTATTCTTTTGGAACTTTTGTGAGTGTAATGTTTCATGTAAAAAAATGTTTGTTTATTTCACTTTTGTTTATTATCTATTTCACTTGCTTTGGCAATGTAAACATATGTTCCCCATGCCAATAAAGCCCCGTAAATTGAATTGAATTGAGAGAGCGACAAAGACAGAGTCCTAAAGCACACAAAAAACTATACATACCTTGAACTAAACATCAACGCCACAGGTGACTTCCACAAAGCTGTGAACGAGCTGAGAGACAAGGCAAGAAGGGCCTTCTATGCCATCAAAAGGAACATACAATTCGACATACCAATTAGGATCTGGCTAAATATACATTGATAATAATTTGTAGATCCCATTGCCCTTTATGATTGTGAGGTCTGGGGTCCGCTCACCAACCAAGAATTCACAAAATGGGACAAACACCAAATTGAGACTGCATGCAGAATTCTGCAAAAATATGCTCCGTGTACAATGTAAAACACCAAATAATGTATACAGAGCAGAATTAGGCCGATAACCGCTAATTATCAAAATCCAGAAAAGAGCCATTCAGTTCTACAACTATCTAAAGGAAGCGATTCCCAAACCTTCCATAACAAAGCCATCACCTACTGAGAGATGAACCTGGAAAAGAGTCCCCTAACCTCTCTGGGATATGTGGGATTCAAATAAATTCAATAAATTACTATAAAAATGTAACTTTCATAAAATCCCACATGCAATACACCAAATTAAAGCTACACTTGTTGTGAATCCAGCCAACGTGTCAGATTTCAAAAAGGCTTTACGACGAAAGCACACCAAACGCTTATGTTAGGTCAGTACATGGCCACAGAAAAACACAGCCATTTTTCCAGCCAAATAGATGAGTCACAAAAAGCATAAATAGAGAAAATTAATCAATAACCTTTGATGATCTTCACCAGATGACACTCATAGGACTTCTTGTTACACAATACATGTATGTTTTGTTCGATAAAGTTCATATTTATATCCAGAAATCTCAGTTTACATTGGCTCGTTCCAAAACATCCGTTGATTTTGCAGAGAGCCACATCAATTTACAGAAATACTCATTATAAATGTTGATGAAAATACATGTGTTATGCATTGAACTTTAGATAAACTTCTCCTTAATGCAACCGCTGTGTTAGATGTTTTTTTTTAAATACAGAAAAAGCACACCATGCAATAATCTGAGTACAGCGCTCAGAGCCCAAACAAGCCAAAGAGATATCCGCCATGTTGTGGAGTCAACAAAGTCAGAAATAGCATTATAAATATGAACTTACCTTTGGTGATCTTCATCAGAATGCACTCCCAGGAATCCCAGTTCCACAATAAATGTTTGAGTTGTTCGATGAAGTCCATTTATGTCCAAACACCTCCTTTTGTTCATGCGTTTAGTACACAATCCAAACTGACGACGCGCTGGCAGGTTCAGGCGAAAGTTCAGACGAAAAGTCATTTTACAGTTTGTAGAAACATGTCAAACTAAGTATAGAATCAATCTTTAGGATGTTTTTATCATAAATCTTCAATAATGTTCCAACCGGAGAATTCCTTTGTCTTCAGAAATGCAATGGAACGCAAGCTACCTCTCATGTGAATGCGCGTGACCAGCTCGTGGCACTCTGCCAGACCTCTGACTCAATCCCCTCTCATTCCCCCCTCCTTTATAGTAGAAGCATCAAACAAGGTTCTAAAGACTGTTGACATCTAGTGGAAGCCTTAGGAAGTGCAATATGACCCCATTTCCACTGTATCTTGGATAGGCAAAGAGTTGAAACACTACAAACCTCAGATTTCCCACTTCCTGGTTGGATTTTTTCTCAGGTTTTTGCCTGCCATATGAGTTCTGTTATACTTACAGACATCATTCAAACAGTTTTAGAAACTGCGGAGTGTTTTCTATCCAAATATACTAATAATATGCATATTCTAGCTTTTAGGACAGAGTAGCAGGCAGTTTACTCTGGGCACCTTTTTATCCAAGCTACTCAATACTGCCCCCCTGACACAAAGAAGCTAAGCAAGGTGGTTCTGGGGCTCTGATCACGAACACAAACAGACTCCACAGAGCCCCAGGACAGCAACACATTTAGACCCAACCAAATCATGAGAAAAAATATATAATTACTTGACATATTGGAAAGAATTAACAAAAAAACTGAGCAAACTAGAATGCTATTTGGCCCTAAACAGAGAGTACACAGTGGCAGAATACCTGACCACTGTGACTGACCCAAACTTAAGGAAAGCTTTGACTATGTACAGACTCAGTGAGCATAGCCTTGCTATTGAGACATGGCTCTCAAGAGAAGACAGGCTGTGTGCACATTGCCCACAAAATGAGGTGGAAACTGAGCTGCACTTCCAAACCTCCTGCCAGATGTATGAACATATTAGAGACACATATTTCCCTCAGAATACAAACCCAATTTTGATAAACTCCCATATCTATTGGGTGAAATACCACAGTGTGTCATCACAGCAGCAAGATTTGTGACCTGTTGCCACAAGAATGGGCAACCAGCAAAGAACAAACACCATTGTAAATAACCCATATTTATGTTTATTTATTTTCCCTTTTGTATTTGAACTATTTGCACATCATATGACATTTGTAAAGTTTTTATTCTTTTGGAACTTTTCTGAGTGTAATGTAATGTCTACATTTTGATTAAATTGAGAGCAAGAGAGATGCAACAAAAGAGAACAAGAAAAGTCAGAATGAGGGAGTATTGTAGTAATGAGGAGAGGACAGGGAGAGAGAGAGAGGAGTCTCAATGTAAACATGATAAAGCTTATCACAGATACTGGAGACAACTGTAATGGGTCAATGTAAGATCACTAAAGTTCATATTTAGTTTAGAGTGATCAACACAATGTGTAACATATTTAAAGTTTCTGTAATACACATGATTTACATTCTTCAATAAACTGTATTGATGTGGAAAGTTAAAGCACTTACATTGTCAAAGTAAACATAAAAGTAGAGATTTCTCTCTAGGAGTGTGGTAGGTTCAAGGAAGCAGTGTGTGTGGGGGTTGGGACGGCAGGGGAGGTGCAGTGCACTCTGGGAATGTTTTGACAGTATGACCCTTGATCTTCCTTCCAGTCGCTCAGAGGGCTCTGTCTCTGGCTGGGGCTCTAACACAGACACTCAGACTGTCAGGTTCCTCAACACTAGAGAGAGACAGGGAGAGAATGGGGGGAGGAGAGAGAGGTAGAGGGGGAGATGAGAGAGAGGGGGATGAAGGGAGATGTAACCAAGGAAGCAACAGGCCTAGAAAGTAAGAGTATTGAAACTAGGAAGTTGTGTGTGTGTGTGTGTGTGTGTGTGTGTGTGTGTGTGTGTGTGTGTGTGTGTGTGAGAGAGAATTATTTTCAATGTACTTTACTCAAACCAGTGAATATCACTTATTATAAATGAGATCATTAACTGTCAAGCTCAGACATAGATACTCAGTGTCCCTCAGGTTATAGAGAAAGTTTACTACCAAGTTTACTACCACCAAGACTCAGGTGGAATCATCATTTGGCATAAGCAGGACTTAGCACTGAATGAAATTAAAAAAGGTACCAGTCACATTTGGCTAAAACTTAACAAAGGTACAATCTATTGTGACAATGATGTGTACATATGTGCAGCTTATGCTTCTCCTTCAGATTCATCATATTATGATGATCAGTTTTTTGACAATCTCCATACAGAAATCATTACATTTCAGGCAGAGGGTAAAGTGCTTCTTTGTGGAGATTTCAATGCAAGAACAGGTTCTGAGCCTGACTACACTGATGCGAGAGGTAACCACCACATATTTGGACACCCCTCCTTGTACAGTAGCCCTATTATAAATAATATAAACAGTCCTGACCAAATACTGAACAAAAATGGGAAGGAGTTAGTGCATCTCTGTCGGGCCTTAGGCCTGTACATGCTTAATGGTAGAATCAGAGGGGACTCTTTAGGTCAGTTTACTTACTGCTCAGCTCTTGAGACAAGTGTAGTCGATTATGCCATCACTGACATTGACCCCTCCTCCATTAGTGCATTCACTGTCAGACCACAGACCCCATTGTCAGATCACAGTCAGATCAACGTGTTTCTGAAGAAATTAACCGGCAATATTCATTAAAAAAAAACAGCCCAATAAACTATACAACATAAACCAATCGTACAGATGGGCTCCAAACAGTGCAGAGATTCATTGAAACATTGAACTCAAATGAAATGATGAACTCTATACAGTTTTTCAATAACTCACAATACCAAAACAATAAAGATGGTGTCAATTCGGCTCAAAACATCAACTGCATTGTTCAAAAAACAGCATCGAAAGCAAATTTGAGAAAATCAAAGAAATGCAACATCAGAAACAAAAAACAAAATGTTTCCGAAAAATGGTTTGATAATGAATGTAAAACAATTAGAAAACACCTAAGACAAATGTCAAATGAAAAACATAAGCAGCAAAACAACCCAGAGCTACGATATGAATACTCTGAAACAGTATAAACAAACACTGAAATGCAAGAAATTGAATTATACCAACAAGACACTTGATGAAATTGAAAACGCAATTGACCAAAATCAGTTCTGGGACATGTGGAACAATTTAAGCCACAAGAATTAGTCATACAAGATGTAGGAATTTGGAAAACTTATTTTGATAATCTATACAAAAACATCCCACAAAAAGACTTACAACAGAACCAATTAGAAATTAAAGAAAAATTGAACATCCTTAAATCAGTCATTAAAAACAACCAAAATCCATTAGATTACCCAATAACCCAACAGGAACTAAATTAAAAGCTAAAATCTATTAAATCAAAGAAGGCTTGTGGTCTAGACAACATCAGAAATGAAATGCTGAAAAACAGCACACCTGAGTTGCAAAATGCTGTGCTTAAATTGTTCAACATGGTTTTAACTTCTGGCTGCTTCCCTGATGTCTGGAACCAGGGGCTCCACTCCCCTATCCACAAAAGTGGAGACAAATCAGACCCCAATAATTACAGGGGAATTTGCGTAAACAGTAACTTGGGAAAGGTTTTCTGTAGCATTTTGAATTCAAGAATTCAAACCTTTCTTCAAGAAAAAAATGTAATAAGTAAATGTCAAATTGGCTTTCTCCCCAACCATTGCACTACTGACCATATATACACCTTACACACACTAATTAATAAACACGTCCACCAAAAAAAGAGGGCAAAATCTTTGCTTGCTTTATTGACTTTAAAAAAGCATTTGATTCTATTTGGCACGAAGGGCTATTCTACAAAAGTCTCCAAAGTGGGCTTGGTGGTAAGGTGTATGACTTAATAAAATGTATGTACACAGAAAAGAAGTGTGCAATAAAAATCAAAAACCAAAGAACAGATTTCTTTTCACAATGTCGAGGTGTGAGACGAGGCTGCAGTTTGAGTCCAAATCTTTTCAACATTTATATCAATGAATTAGCAGACATGTTGGACCATTCTCCAGCCCCAGGACTCACACTATTTGACACAGAGGTGAAATATCTGCTATATGCTGATGACTTGGTACTTCTATCACCAACCAAAGAAGGTCTTCAACAGAACATTAATATTCTAGAGCAATATTGCCATAATTGGGCCCTGACAGTAAATTTCCAAAAAACAAAAATCACGATTTTCACAATAAAAAAACAGATGTCAGAAACACAAATATAAATTCACCCTGAACAACACCATAATTGGTCCACTCAATAAACTGGACTTTAAAATGTGGCACAAACATCCCATTGAAGCCCTACATGCAGAATTCTTTCGGAAAATTCTACAAGTCCAGAGAAATACAACAACTAATGCATGTAGGGCAGAATTGGGACGCTTTCCAGTGGTAATGAAAATACAGAAAATATCATTAAAGTTTTGGCTGCATCTAAATTCAAGTCCAAATTGAAGTCTGCAATTTAAAGCACTTCAAACCCAAGAGCTGAGCCCAGAAACGAGCCCTCTCAGTCAGCTGGTGTTGGGCCTAGCCAACCAAGCTGACACCAGCACTGCTTCAAAAAAAAAAAAATCCAATAAACAAAATCAGGAATCAATCAAAGGACTCATATTTACAACATTGGAAAAACGAAACAAAATCCCAAAGCCGACTAAATTGCTATCTGACCCTAAACAGAGAATATGAATTGGCTGATTATCTCTACTGTGTCAAAGATACGAAGCAGAGACAGATCCTTACCAAGTACAGGCTGAGTGACCACCGATTGGCAATAGAAACCGGCAGACATAAAAAGACATGGCTACCCAAAGAGGAGCGTGTATGTGGTCACTGCACGACAGGGGAGGTAGAAACAGAGATGCACTTTCTCCTTTACTGTGATAAATATTCCTCACCAAGAGATTCATTATTCACAGAAATGACTACATTTATTCCAAATTTTTCACTTATTAAACCCAGAGTAAAAACTAAAAATACTCATGGGCGAAGGAGCAATGGCTCCTCTTGCAGCCAAATATGTATTTGCCTGCCATAGCCTGAGGGACACTGAATAATAACAACTGCATAGTAAATAGTAACCTACTTATTATTACTATTATTGTTATTACTATTATTGTTATTACTATTATTGTTATTGCTACTATTGTTATTTCTATTATTATGGTTGTTTATCATTCCAAATATAGTAGTGGTATGGGTAGTAGGGTGATGGTAATGATAGCAGTTTAATGATGGTGGTGGTAGTAGTAGTAGTAATGATGATGGTAGTTGTAGTACTGATATAATGGTGAAGATGACCGTTATTTAGTTATAAGTTAGTTATAGGTTCATTTTCGATAATTAGATTTTTATATTTATTAAATTTCTACTGTTGACTGTTACCATTTTATTGTTATTATTTTTGTATTTAATTTTGTATTATTATTTACTACCATTTTATATTATTATTTGTTATCATTTATAATTTTATTACAATGTATATTGTATACATTGTTGCTTTGGAAATATTGACACAATGGTTTTCATGCCAATAAAGCAGCTTGAATTTCAATTTGAGAGAGAGAGAGAGAGAGAGAGATGCATCGAAAGAGAGAGAGAGAGAGATGCATCGAAAGAGAGAGAGATGCATCAAAAGAGAGAGAGAGAGAGATGCATCGAAAGAGAGAGAGAGAGATGCATCGAAAGAGAGAGAGAGATGCAACGAAAGAGAGAGAGAGATGCAACGAAAGAGAGAGAGAGATGCAACGAAAGAGAGAGAGAGAGATGCAACGAAAGAGAGAGAGAGAGATGCAACGAAAGAGAGAGAGAGAGATGCAACGAAAGAGAGAGAGAGAGATGCAACGAAAGAGAGAGAGAGATGCAACGAAAGAGAGAGAAAGATGCAACGAAAGAGAGAGAGAGATGCAACGAAAGAGAGAGAGATGCAACGAAAGAGGAGAGAGATGCAACGAAAGAGAGAGAGAGAGAGAGAGAGATGCAACGAAAGAGAGAGAGAGAGAGAGAGATGCAACGAAAGAGAGAGAGAGAGCGAGACATGCATCGAGAGAGAGAGCGAGAGATGCAATGAAAGAAAGAGAGAGAGAGATGCAACGAAAGAGAGAGAGAGAGATGCAACGAAAGAGAGAGAGAGAGAGATGCAACGAAAGAGAGAGAGAGATGCAACGAAAAAGAGAGAGAGAGATGCAACGAAAGAGAGAGAGAGATGCAACGAAAGAGAGAGAGAGATGCAACGAAAGAGAGAGAGAGATGCAACGAAAGAGAGAGAGAGATGCAACGAAAGAGAGAGAGAGATGCAACGAAAGAGAGAGAGAGATGCAACGAAAGAGAGCGAGAGATGCAACGAAAGAGAGCGAGAGATGCAACGAAAGAGAGAGAGATGCAACGAAAGAGAGAGAGAGATGCAACGAAAGAGAGAGAGAGATGCAACGAAAGAGAGATAGAGAGATGCAATGAAAGAGAGAGAGAGAGATGCAATGAAAGAGAGAGAGAGATGCAACAAAAGAGAGAGAGAGATGCAACGAAAGAGAGATAGAGATGCAACGAAAGAGAGAGAGAGAGATGCAACGAAAGAGAGAGAGAGAGAGAGAGAGATGCAACGAAAGAGAGAGAGAGAGCGAGACATGCATCGAAAGAGAGAGAGAGAGCGAGAGATGCAATGAAAGAAAGAGAGAGAGAGAGCGAGAGATGCAATGAAAGAAAGAGAGAGAGAGAGCGAGAGATGCAATGAAAGAAAGAGAGAGAGAGATGCAACGAAAGAGAGAGAGAGAGATGCAACGAAAGAGAGAGAGAGAGCGAGAGATGCAATGAAAGAAAGAGAGAGAGAGAGCGAGAGATGCAATGAAAGAAAGAGAGAGAGAGATGCAACGAAAGAGAGAGAGAGAGATGCAACGAAAGAGAGAGAGAGAGAGATGCAACGAAAGAGAGAGAGAGATGCAACGAAAGAGAGAGAGAGAGCGAGAGATGCAATGAAAGAAAGAGAGAGAGAGAGCGAGAGATGCAATGAAAGAAAGAGAGAGAGAGATGCAACGAAAAGAGAGAGAGAGATGCAACGAAAGAGAGAGAGAGAGATGCAACGAAAGAGAGAGAGAGATGCAACGAAAGAGAGAGAGAGATGCAACGAAAGAGAGAGAGAGATGCAACGAAAGAGAGAGAGAGATGCAACGAAAGAGAGAGAGAGATGCAACGAAAGAGAGCTAGAGATGCAACGAAAGAGAGCTAGAGATGCAACGAAAGAGAGCGAGAGATGCAACGAAAGAGAGCGAGAGATGCAACGAAAGAGAGATAGAGATGCAACGAAAGAGAGAGAGAGAGATGCAACGAAAGAGAGAGAGAGAGATGCAACGAAAGAGAGAGAGAGATGCAACGAAAGAGAGAGAGAGAGATGCAACGAAAGAGAGAGAGAGATGCAACGAAAGAGAGAGAGAGAGATGCAACGAAAGAGAGAGAGAGAGATGCAACGAAAGAGAGAGAGAGATGCAACGAAAGAGAGAGAGACAGATGCAACGAAAGAGAGATAGAGATGCAACGAAAGAGAGAGAGAGAGATGCAAAGAAAGAGAGAGAGATGCAACGAAAGAGAGAGAGAGATGCAACGAAAGAGAGAGAGAGATGCAACAGAAAGAGAGAGAGATGCAACGAAAGAGAGAGAGATGCAACGAAAGAGAGAGAGAGAGAGAGATGCAACGAAAGAGAGAGAGGGAGATGCAACGAAAGAGAGAGAGAGATGCAACGAAAGAGAGAGAGACAGATGCAACGAAAGAGAGATAGAGATGCAACGAAAGAGAGAGAGAGAGATGCAAAGAAAGAGAGAGAGATGCAACGAAAGAGAGAGAGAGAGAGAGATGCAACGAAAGAGAGAGAGAGATGCAACGAAAGAGAGAGAGATGCAACGAAAGAGGAGAGAGATGCAACGAAAGAGAGAGAGAGAGATGCAACGAAAGAGAGAGAGAGAGAGATGCAACGAAAGAGAGAGAGATGCAACGAAAAAGAGAGAGATGCAACGAAAAAGAGAGAGAGATGCAACGAAAGAGCGAGAGATGCAACGAAAGAGAGAGAGATGCAACGAAAGAGGAGAGAGAGATGCAACGAAAGAGAGAGAGAGAGAGATGCAATGAAATTGAGAGAGAGAGATGCAACGAAAGAGAGAGAGAGAGATGCAACGAAAGAGAGAGAGAGATGCAACGAAAGAGAGAGAGATGCAACGAAAGAGAGAGAGATGCAACGAAAGAGAGAGAGAGATGCAACGAAAGAGGAGAGAGAGAGATGCAACGAAAGAGAGAGAGAGAGAGATGCAACGAAAGAGAGAGAGAGAGATGCAACGAAAGAGAGAGAGAGAGATGCAACGAAAGAGAGAGAGAGAGATGCAACGAAAGAGAGAGAGATGCAACGAAAGAGAGAGAGAGAGATGCAAAGAAAGAGAGAGAGATGCAACGAAAGAGAGAGAGAGATGCAACGAAAGAGAGAGAGAGATGCAACGAAAGAGAGAGAGAGATGCAACGAAAGAGAGAGAGAGATGCAACGAAAGAGAGAGAGAGATGCAACGAAAGAGAGAGAGAGAGAGAGATGCAACGAAAGAGAGAGAGAGAGATGCAACGAAAGAGAGAGAGGGAGATGCAACGAAAGAGAGAGAGAGA